>NC_061117.1:20332638-20334086 GCF_002878395.1 Capsicum annuum
GGAAAAAGTTTAGTTGATTAGGGAAAGGTTGAAAATTGCGCAGAGTCGTCAGAAGTCATATGCGGATGTTAGAAGGAGAGACCTTGAGTTTGAAGTTGGTGACCTAGTGTATCTAAAATTTTCACCCATGAGGGGGGTGAAGAGATTCGAAAAGAAGGGAAAGCTTAGTCCCCGTTATGTTGGTCCTTACAAAATTCTTAGCCGTGTTGGTAAGGTAGCTTATGAGGTCGAGTTTCCTTCCGAGTTGTCCTCTGTTCATCCAATATTCCATGTCTCCATACTTAGGAAGCATATTAGCGATGTTGTGGTAGTGGATTCCTCTGTGAGTGCTGACATTCAAGAAAATCTTTCTTTTGATGAGATTCCTATTAAGATTCTTGATTTCAGTGTCGGAATACTAAGGAACAAAGAAGTTCCCTTGGTCAAGGTATTGTGGCGAAACCAATCTGTTGAGGGTGCAACTTAGGAAGCTGGAGCGGATATACGATCCAAGTACCCACACCTATTTTCCGAGAACTCCGATCAAGCTGAAGGTACCGTTCTTTCCTAAATCATACACTTTTCATAAAAGTTGTAGCAGTTCAGCTGTCATTTATTATGTGTTCAGCCGTAGTTTCTTGAATTTATGCATTCTATGTTGCATTCAGAGTGAGAAACGATGTGGTGATGAGTCTAACGAATGGTTTTAGTTGTATTCTCTATTCCCTATATAATCTTGGCATGTCTAGCGTCATTCGAGGATGAATGTTTCCAAGGGGGGATGATGTAATACCCCGGGAAATTTTTTGTTGAAATTTTGTGCGTAAACGTGTTGGGTTCTATCTTCTAGAATGAATTATAAATTTTTCGTTTGGAATGTCTAAGATTATGACCCACCATTGCGTAGAGTATTGAATATGATTTCCAACGATATGTGGATCATCCAAAACGGACACCCGAGCGACGAGTTATAAACATTCCGATCGAACCGTGAATAGTAGTGAACAGTAAGACGTGCAGGAAAAAGTACTGAGGCCTAGCGTATTTTAGCTCCAACTTTAAACGATCATAACTCCTTTTACATAATGATCTGGGTGATCTATTATATATCAACAAAAAGCTCTGCGAGTCCTCTTTCCAATGAAATTGGTTTCATCCAATTTTTCAATCGGAGAAAAAAGTTATGGTCGATCTACTTCAGCCTATCAAAAGAAAATTTTTGGGTTAACTTCAAATGATCATAACTCCTCGTACACAACGATCTGGGTGGGATAATATATATCAACGGAAATATATGAGAGTCCTCTTTCTAATGAAATTGGTTTCATCCAATTTAGATATTGGAGTAAAACGTTATGGTTGACCTACTTCAGACTATCAAAACAGTCCACCAAAGGACAGATTCGAGAATTATTTGATTTTTAGGGGCGTTTTGGTCATTCTCCCTCACCCAAAATCCATCCAAACCC
>NC_061117.1:20337086-20469639 GCF_002878395.1 Capsicum annuum
TTGATATTTGAGGGTTATTTATGGAAACCCCATTGATTTGTGTTGAACTGAATGAAAATGGCTCAAAGGGTTAGCTTGGGGCTACTCGTAGCCTCAAGTACCGTGTGACGCGGATCCGTTTTCCGGGGTGTTACAAATAGTCATGACCTGCAGGGAACAATCTATGTTCATGTACCGTACCGGCGTGGTACCCAATCCAATATATACATATCCGTACCGACTTTGTACCCGATCCAACATATGTATACCGTACTGGCGTGGTACCCTATCCAACATATACAAATCCGTGTCGGCGTGCTACCTGATCCAACATATGCATATATGTACCAGCATCGTACCTGATCCAACATATACATATCCAAACTGGCGTGGTACCCGATCCAATATATACATATCCATACCGGCGTGGTACCCGCTCCAATATATACATGTCCGTACCGGCGTGGTACCCGATCCAACATATACATGTATATACTAGTGTGGTACCCAATGCAACATATACATATCCATATCGGTGTGGTACCCGATCCAACATATAACTATCCGTACCGGCATGGTACCTGATCCCACATAAAATATTCGTACCGGCATGGTACTCGATCCAACATATAAATATCCGTACCGGTGTGGTACCCGATCCAACATATACATATTCATATCGGCGTGGTACCCGATCCAACATATACATGTATTATCAATATCAAATTTACACAACCTCATAGCATACAACATAATGTACCAAGTTTACAAGTACACTTAAAGTTATAAGACAATTTCATCAAGTAAATTTTCAATAATTATTTATACACGCATCAACAATCCAAACATCAACAATTTCAAGCATGTCCAAATACCAATCAACAAGTATCCAATTTAGAAGCATACATGCAATTAAGTCGAGTCTAAACTTCAATTAAACTGTAACCTACGTCAACCGAAGAAACCGAATGCAATCTACTTTGCAAGGGTCTTGCCCTTCCGTAAGGTTTCCAAATATTCCAAATCTGTTCAAAATGAATCTATTAACACGCATTTTATAAATTTATACTTAAAAATTCTCGATCTAAAGCCAAAGATTTCTAACATTTGTGATAACTTAACACCAAGAACAATAAAAGAATAAGTTAAATATTACCAAAAGTGGACATTGTATCATCGTGCAATCATTTCCTAATTATGTACTAGGTTACTTAATTTATTTTACTAAGAAAATTCAAACTGGATTTGTTTTAAGAAGATATATAACAAAATGGAACTTAGCAGTGATACTAACTTAGCAATGGTACCAAATTCACACCATGATTTGTTCCAGTGGTGGAATTTTCTACCCAGAGACAAACAAAGTCTTAAATGTCAAATTTATTTAGGGTTTATGTAATAATCCTAGCAATTCAACAGAACTTGTAAAGTGAGTAATAATTTCCCTAGTGGTCCCGTGGTTTGAAAGTATAAGCCAACCACTACTAATTATTCCCTATCATTACACTAGGCAACCAATTCACAATAATCTGCAAAGCCAACTACACGACACCTGCGTTCATTCTTCTTCTTTATATCATCATCACGGATATTATCGCTTTAATCTATAGTAATGACCACCGATCATATCGAGTAATAGATATCTAACTAATAAGAGGAGATATTAACTCAAAGGATCTCACCTGAAGTTGTAGAAAACTCTTTCAATAAGGATGGAAAAGAAAGTACTGATAACTGTTGTGCCCCTCCTGCTCTCAACTTTTTAATTCTGTTGTTATAATATATGGTAAATCCTACCCAATTAAATTACATCTATTCTTGTATTGACAACATAAGTAAATAAAATCATGTTTTTGACCCATTAATTCACTAATTAAATTAATTATTTTAAATATCCAAAACTTTAATAAATTTACAAAATTTATTTGGAACGACGTAGAAATACATTAAATATGTACATTCACTAAAAAGTACATTCCGAACCTATTGAAAATACTACGACACTAACCCGTGGTCGTCTCGATCAAAGATTGACCATGATTCGGCTTAACTTTATTAAAACTCAATAATTCAACTAATGACTTCAATAATCTCCGAACACCTCAAGAATTTGTGCTACTCATCCCGTGAGTCGTAATCCACATATACAAACTACTGAGAGCGCTAAAATAGAGAAGATGTGAAAATTCCACAAACGACCGAGAGGGTAGTTACAATCATCTCCCAAAAACAAGATTCAACTCTTCTACAAGAAAACCAAGAAATTATAATTCCCAATCCAAGAACGTTCAAGAAAAGTTAATTCTATTTCAAGATCAAAGCGTTAAGGTATGTTAAATGTTCATCCATGGTACCTTTTTACCCATGGAGTCCAAGAACCCAATTTTAAATTTAAATTTTTTATTTTACTTGATTATTATGATTTTTAACCATGAATTCCCATGAATTTCGATTCTATACCATGTTTACACGTAATTGTTGTTGTTATTAAACCCTACATATTTGAATGGTGTTGTTCACTGATTTAAGCCTTAATTGGTGATTTTATTAATAAAATCATGCTATTACTACAGGTTTTAAAACTAATCCCATGCTTAGCTTAGACCATGCATTGCAAGTGTTTGATGAAATGTCTACAAGAATGAGTTTGAATAAATGCTTACATATCATGCCATCAACGTTTTAGTATGATATTGCTATTATTACTATTGAGTCTTGGGAGTTATGAATACCCAAAATTTAGTTATTTACGTAGTTTTAGTATTTTCAGCATGTTTTTAGATAAACCATGAGTCTTTTCATCCAATTAGTCATCATAATCAATTTAAGGTTAATAATTACCACAAAATCTATATGCACTATTGTGTTTAACATACCATGACCTAAGCTTATTAGTTATCAGTGCATGCACCAGTTAGTAATTCAGTGTCTTTCAGTTGGGAGTAGGATTTAGCACCAAGTGGAAAGTGTGGTTCAGCGCTTCCTACTTTGCCAGAAACTACGTGCCACCGCAGGTCTAAGGGCCTTGCCAGAGAGTGTTTCCCATTGCCCAATATGGGCTTAGTTTAGTGATCACTACAGTTTAGGTTCTATTCCGATGGCAACGATAAAACAACCCTTCCCAACGTGGCTCATACGTTAGACTCCATGATAACTCCCACAGTCTCAGTTCAGTATTCAACTCAGTAATTAAGTTTCATTGCTTAACCATAGCTAACAGATATTAGTTACTCATTTATCAATACTCAGTATTCCAGTTTTCAGGCTATATTTAGAATATGTTTTTATGCTTGGTCATGCATTCTCAGTCTTTACAGATTTCATGCAGTTTTACTCAGCACTTCATGCTCTATATTCAGTCAGTTTCTACGCATGCACATGAAACCATGCATATTACCCTAACCTCATTTAGCATACCAGTACATTCAAAGTACCGATCGCATATCCGTTTCTTGCGCTATAATGTTCATATCATAGGTTCGACGCTTAGGTTTCTGATCGTACCTAGTTATCCCAGCGCACTGATAGCAGCAGCAGTGGTGAGTCCTCATGTTCCGAGGACCAGTTATGTTATTTTAGTTTTTCAGTTTTTGTAGACAGTTGGAGTTAGTAGGGGTCTTATCCCATCAACTTCTCAGTTATTCAGTTAGAGGCTTTCAGACTAATACAGACAGTTAGTTAGCTTTTCAGTTGTTATTATCAGTGTTGTTTTATAGAGATCATCAGAATTATGACTTAAAACTTATGGCGATTTTAGTTAAATTCAGCAAAATAAATCTTTTGATTTCATTTTTATTCAGATCTTGCAGCAGGAACCAGCTCATAGGTTAGATTGTGGTGTTTTGGGACTATAAGAACCATGTGACGACTAGGGTGTATTCTCGGGTCGTTACACCTTCATTACAGGTTAATGCTCTAACACCATAGGGAGGGATAAAAATAGTGCATTTTTCACAACAATTTATCATGTGATTCATTTTTTCCGTTGAACCTGGTTATCGGATCCATAGTCCCCAGGTTGGGTATCATCACATGTGACTCGAGATTCAATGGGCTTCAATCCAATCCCCTTCAATATGCTCTAGACCTCTTCTCTTGCTAAGGCCATTGTCAATGGATCTGCAAGATTATCATAAGATTTAACATAATCAACATTAATAGTTCCATTTGTCAAATATGATCACACATTACTGTGTTTTATCCTTATCGATCTAGATTTACCATTGTAATAACGGTTTTGAACTCAACCAATTGTAGTAGTGATATCACAATGAATTAATCTAGGAGAAATTGGTTTTTCAAAATAAGGTATTTGTAATAACAAATCTCTCAACTAATTTGCTTCCTCACTAGCTGAAGCTAAAGCAATTAGTTCAGCCTCCATGGTAGAGTTAGCAATAATAAATTGTTTTTTAGATTTCCAACAAATAGCACCACCACCCAAAGTAAATATATAAATAGTAATAGACAAGGAATCACCTGATAAAGTGTTCCAATATGCATCGCAGAAGCCTTCAAGTACAGCAGGATATTTTTTTATAGAACAAACCATAATTTTTTGTTCCAATTAAATATCTCATTACTCTCGTTATAGCATGCCAATATTCATTACCTGGCTTGTTAGTTAACCTACTAAGTACTCCTACTGCATATGCAATATCAAGCCTACTTCAATCAGTCACATATCTCAAACATCCAATCATGCTAGCATATTCCTAATGATTTATAACATCGTTTTCACTTTCAACGAGAAACAAGTGAACACTAGAATCAAATAGAGCTACAACATGCTTGCAATCAAGGAAATTATATTTTTTTCAATATTTTCTCAATATAATGTGACTGGTCAAGAAAAATTTCATCACATGTTCTAGTAATTTTTATTCCTAGAATAAAATTTGCCTCACCGAGATCTTTCATATCAAAATAGCTTCTAAGAATATTCTTAGTTTCACCAATAACATTCATGTTAGAGACAAAGATCAATAAATCATCAACATATAGGCGAATAATAAGATGAGAATTATTCCAAGACTTATGATAGATGAACTTATCACACTCATTTGTTTTAAAGACTTTATCAATCATGCAAGAATTAAACTTTTCAAGCCATTACTTTGGTGCCTATTTCAAGCCATATAGGGATTTATTAAGTTTGCACACTTTGCTTTCTTGGTCAGCCTCAACAAAACACTCGGGTTGTTCCATCTATTTACAACTAGCCAATTAAGAAGTCTCAGATGTACTAGCACTGCGTAAATCTCCTCATTTAGGTCTCTATTTAAAAAAGAATTTTTTACATCCATTTGATGAATTTGTATATCAAAATTTTTTGCTATATCAACTAAAAGTCTAATGGATGTAATTCTAGTTATTAATGAAAAAATATCAAAAAATTCTAGACCTTCTAATTGCTTAAAACTTTTAGCCACTGGCCTAGCCTTATATTTATCAACAGATCAATCCAATTTTAATTTAGTATGTAAGATCCATTTACATCTAATTTTTTTATAACCTAGTGGCAAATCAACTAGCTTCCAAGTTTTATTGAAAATTAGTGATTCCATTTCATCATTTACAACCTCTTTCCAGAAAATAGCATCATGTGAAGACAGAGCTTCTTTTAAAGTGAGAGGGTTATCTCCAATGTCAAAAACATAATAATCAGGACCAATATCTTTTCCTACTCTAGCACATTTACTTCTTCTTAACTCAAAATCATCATTTTATTTATTTTTTAAAGTAGAAGTAGAAGAACTAGGTAGTAACAAAATACTTTATTTAGTCCTTAGACCCACACTATTTTTAGAATCAAAAGAGAATTTATTTTCATGAAACGTAGCATCACCAGATTCTATTATCACACTATCTTCAAGATTAAAATATCTATAGGCAGTACTATTTGAAGCATAACTAAGAAAAGCACAAGTAATAACTTTTTTGCCCAACTTAGAAATTTTAGGGTCCATTAACCTTATATAGGTTAAGCAACCCCAAACTCTTTGATATTCCAAATTTGGCCTATTACCATTTCACAACTCAGAAGGTGTTATTTTGGTCTTTTTATGAGGTACACGATTCAGCACATAACAAGCAGTCAAATGAGCTTCAACCTAAAAACTTAAAGGTGCACAAGACTTAATTAACATGGAATTAGTTAACTCAACCAAAGTTCTATTCTTTCTTTCCACTACACAGTTAGATATAGGAGAATAAGGGGGAGTAGTTTCATGAATTATACCCAATGATCTAACAAAAGAATTAAATTTGTGTGACTCATATTCATGGACTCTATAACTTCTAATTCTTTTTATTTTTCTTCCAAATAGATTTTCAACATCATGGAGAAAAGTTTTAAAGTTCTCAAAAGTATCACTTTTATTTTTTATTAAGTAAACATATGTAAACTTAGAAAAATCATCAATGAAAGGGATAAAATATCTATTTCCTCCACGCGTTAAAATTCCTCCAAGTTCACAAAAATCAGTATGAACTAATTCTAACAAATTATTTTTCTTTCAACTTGGAAATGAGGCATTTTTATGATTTTAGATTTACTACAAGATTCACATTTTTCAAAATTCTTTTTGATCACTGGAATTAAGCCTAAACTACTCATGATTCCCACATAACAATCATTTATATGACATAAATGAGCATGCCAAAAATTAGTAGAAGCAAGCATATAAACAAAAGTAGATGTTTTATTCATTTCAACATTCAACTAGAACATACCATCACATGCATACCCCTTTCCCACAAAAACATTATTTCTAACAATTACATACTGATCAGATTCAATAATTTGTTTGAAGCCTACTTTATTAAGAAGAAAATTAGACATTAAATTTTTTCTCATGAAAGGATTATAAAGTACATCTTTTAATATTAATACCCTTCCATAAGTGAAACTCAACTCGACATCTCCCATTTCAAGCACTTGAGTTGTATGTGAATCTCTAAACATGATGGTTTTGGGCTACTCAAAATTAGTACATTTTTTAAACCAGTCTTTATCATAACAGACATGTGGTTTGCACCAGAGTCAGACTACCATCCATTAAAATTCTCCACTATGTTTATGTCCGTTATCACTGTCATAAATGGTTTTTCAGTAAAGTTTGCCTGAGGTGTAGGCCCACGTTTCCGAAATTTACAAAATTGAGCAATATGCTCACCTTGCCACAGACAAAGCATAATCCTTTTGTTGTACACATTGAATTTTTTCTTGATTTTTTCAACCATTATTTTCCTTGGGATGTCTACCATCATTCTTCTTGATTTATTTTTCTTAGGCTTCAAAGTAGTATTTTTGTTAGTTTCAGGGTCAACATTATTTGAAGAAGTTAAATTTACCTTTGGCATGATGTTGTTCTCTTTTGTTTGCAAAAGTGCATCTTGACCCCTTGCCTCTTATTCCATGTGGATTCTCATTATCAAAGTCTTAAGAGAAGTTTCCTTTTGCTTGTGGCGCATAGTTTTTTGAAATTCCTTCCACGAAGGTGAAAGTTTATCAATTATGCCACAAACAATAAGGTTATCTCTAATTTTAAATTCCTCAGACCTGAGTCGCCAATAATCATTATGAATTTTTGAGCTTAGTCTACCACTGATTTGTTGTCTATCATTTGAAAACGAAAAAATCTGCTAGCCATATATTTTTCCACTCTCGCCTCCTCAGTGGCGTACTAACTTTGAAAGGATTTCCAAATTTTCTTTGTACTAGAGTAATTTCTATTATAATAATTATAAAAATTATTAGATAGACAGTTAAGAAGAATATACCGACACTTGTAAGAGTCACCATCATACTTTTCAAAAGAGAGATAAGTTCATCATCGATCATGGAAAAGTTATCTACTTTGTTTGGGTTATTCTCAGTTAACACATAAGAAATGTTGAGAAGACTTAAGTAGAAAAAAACTTTACCCTTTCACCTCTTGAAGTGAGTATCGTTCAACTGGAATAGCTTTTTCAGATCTCCCAACATAACATCTGTGGGTTTTTCAATTATTGCCAATGAATCTCTTTAAAGTTGTTGGAGAAATTACAATAAACTTACAACTGAAAATTACAAGTGAAGAAAATAAAAAGAATAAATTCTTCTTTGGCTTAAGCGGGATATCTCGCTTTCTTTAAGGATATTCAAGCCATTTCTTACTAAGAACAACTCAATAACTTTGGAAAAGAGTTGACTTCAAAGCTTCACAAAAAGAACACCTCCCTTCAACTAATAAACCCTTTTTTTCACTTTTTGTGAACTCTATATTATCTTATGTATCCCAAAACCATGTAAGACCACCTCTATTTATAGGTGAAGAAATTTTCCATGCATTGAATAAGAAGAATAAATGAGAAGATTAATAGAATAGAGGTTACAATGGTTACAAGAGTTACAACACATAAAGAGTAGGGTAATGGAGGAATAAAAAGTGGAAGTAACAAGAGTTACTTGAAACTTATGTCCACATTCTATCCCACTAAATATTGTGATTAAAGACACAAATAAACTCAAATGAATGGAGGTAAAAATCTCAAAGAAATAGTCATTCCACATGAAAGAAATGTTATTATATGCCTTAAACAAGGAAATTAACTCCAAACAAATAACAACTTATAATTTCATAGTGCAGAAGAGATGTCCAGCAATTTATTACTATAACAACCTAACAATTTGATGAAATTTGTGATTTTGTGTGATTTGATAATTTTACCCCTCTCTGTAGTTGCATTATGATATTTCTGGGGATGGCTGAACGAACTGTGCCATGATATTTCAGTTACTCAGTATCAGAACTCAGTACTTAGCATAAAAAAAAGCTCAATTATAGTATATATAGATATATACACAGTATTGCATATAAATAGCAGTTTCAGTTATCCATGTACTCTCATATTCAGTTACTCTATATCATTCAGTCAGTTATTATTCATGCATATGAACCATTGCATTTAGCCTTACCACATATAGCATACCAGTATATTCCATGTACTGATGTATACTATTTCTTTGCGTTATGATAATTTTAATCCGTGCAACAGATGGCTGAACGGATTGTGCTAGTAGATCTAGAATATCAATTTTAGGCTAGGTAGACCTTTGTTCGAGTTTTGGTGCTCCCGAGCTCAATTCGACCTATTGATCGAAAAGTTGGAAAATTGAAAATATGAGTGTGGGACCCACATTTGATCAAAACGACCTCAGATGGAAAATCTGACTTCGCCAGCGAATTCAGAATTTTGATTTTAGGGTGTTAGCATATTTGGCTTTTAAATCTTATTTCGGCCCTCAGTTTAGAAAATTATAATTTCGGGTTTCGGGGGTCAAATTTGTGAAAACGATATTTATTTGAAATCTGATATCGCCATCACATTTGAAACATTGAATTTAGTGTGATTTCATAGTTAGTTTGTATATATTGGACTCCAAACGAATTTTGGGCACCCCGTCGAAGTCCGAAGTGAACTTTAAAAAAAAGTTGTTTCTTTTAGTTCAGATTTTCTGCACTATATAAATAGTTTTTGGATCCATTTTGCTCATTTTTCATCTTGCCTCTTGAGAGTTAAACTCTAAATAGTTTGGGAGCTTAAAAGTGAAGCTTGTGGGAGCTTGGCAAGCTAGATTAACATCTATTTCTTTGTTTTATTACGGATTTAAGGTAAGAATTCACCCCCTTTCTTAGTAATTTCTTGAAAAAATTCTCAAAACCCCAAAAGTCTTAGGGAATGATTTTAAACTCAAATTTTTCTCCTTTCACTTGAATAATATTTTTATCTTATAATTACTAGTTTTCATCAATTTAACCTTCAAAACAACTCTGATTCTTGATTTTTACCCGAATTTCACAAATTTTACCCGGTAAAGCTCAAAAATATTTTTTTTCTAGTTAAACTTCATTTTGTACTCAATTTAACTTGGGTTTCCAGCAGTAGGTTCCTAAAAATAAGGGGAACATGTTTTTGAATTAAAGTTCTAATTTTTTCTTTTTTTTTTCAGAAACCCATTTTTGGGGGTCCGTTTTGACCCCATATCAAAAGTAGTCAATATGAGTGTCGTTGATTTTGTCTTGATGCATAGATTTCATATTTGATATTTTTAGTAGAGTTTGAGATTGTTCGTGAAAAGTAAGATCGCGAGTTCAAGTGTAGCAGACCGATTTTGGCTTTTGAGGTAGGTTATGGCTTAACTCTTTAGACTTGGTTAGGTAGTAAATGATGGTACAAAATGCATGTTAAGAGTAAAAACTAATCATGAAAATGGCTATTTATGTGTTGTGCCCATGTGGGGGCCTATATGTGATGTAATTGTCAAAATTGGGTTATTATGTGGTATGTGTGACCGTGTGGGGTCTTATCTGATTGATAGCCTTCAATAGATGTGAATAATTGTATTGTGTTGTTAAAACGTTTAATGTGGTACTATTGATATATTATGATTATATTCATACTTTATTGGCATATGAGACGTGTGGAAGTTTATGGATGAAACAAAAATAATAAGTGGATATTGGCTCATGTGGTTGTGGAAATTTATCATTATGGTTAGTTTTGGAAATATATCATGTGTTTGATTGTGAAAATACTCATTGTGATTGGTTATGAGCATTACATCCTTATATCATACTCATTTATGAAATATAGGTACCACCGTGGCAACATCTGAGAAACACTGGCAATACCTTTTTAAAAGATATTGGAACACCTTATCAAACCCTTTCCAAGGGATGTGTCGGAAAGGATATATAAGATATGTGGATTGTATACGGATTGATAAACCTTCCATGGTTCCTGCGTTGGGAGGCTTGCCTCCGTAGGTGTATACGGGGATTATGCAACGATCCCGGAGGTTGTGCGCTGACCTCATGAATCATCATCATCATCATATGCATTGCACTTACTTTATTGTCCTTATGTTGTGTTGTATTGCCTTATTGAATTGTCATCTATGTATTTGTTTTACCTTCTTTTACTTATATTTAATGATCTTGTATCTACATGTTCTCTCTCTTATTCTATTTATATGTGATATAATGTATACTTGTGTTTTATATCTTGGTATGTTGTTGTAATATATATGAGATATATTAGAATTATTAGTGCAAGTAGTGTGGCCTACCGTTGTGGGATATTTTCTAATTGCAGGTGACGTGCCGTTAGTGTATATTTTGTTTGCTTTATTTACTACTTTCCTTGGTTAGCCTATGATACCTACTGAGTACAAGTGGACCATATTTTTGCTCACAACGCCTTTTCGGTGAAGGTTCTATCTCTAGTGTGCCTCAGCTTGATTGACTCGAGTGATTGTTGGAGCTTCTAAGGTAGCGATTGTACATTCATGCATCCGAATTTCACCTCTATCTTTCCATAGTAGTTATGTCTTTATTAGTATTCGAAGACAGATATTATTTATTTTTGGTTATTTTTCTGATGTATGTGACTCTTGGATTGTATTAGTAGTTCTTACACTATTGACACCTGTTTTTGGGCATGATTAGTATTTTGGATAAGTTCTTTCTATATTGTTATGATTACTTTTATGGTTAGCTTTGTTCTGGAAGCCTTACCGTGGGATATTTTTATCTTTTTCTCTTTTTGTATCAGTTTGGGTGGTAGGCTTACTTGTCAAGGTATGCCACAACAAGTGCCATCATGACCCTCGTTTTTGGGTTATGATAAATTGGTATCAGAGCTGCCAGATTTTGTTGGTCTCAATGATGTAAGAATGAAATGTCTAATAGAGTCTCGCAGATCGGTACGTATACATTTGTATCTATCTTTGAGAGGCTGTAGAATGTCTTTAGGAAATCTCCCTCATTTTATTTCTTATCGTGCGAATTCTTTTATATCTTATATTCTGAGTTGTGTTTCACTCTTTCTGCACTGATGGTGTGGCTTATAATACTTATCAGTTAAGAGATGCTATGAGAAATTAGTGGATATTATTTGTTGGTTGTAGGCTTATTGATGCTCTTGGGTTGTCATGGGATTAGTTTGTTGATGCCTTTCTGGAGAGATTTGTTCCTTTCAGTTTGAGAGATCGTATGTGGGATAAGTTTGATCATTTGGACCAGGGCTCAATGATAGTTTTTGAGTATAAGGCATGCTTCCATGGTCTGTTCAAATATTTTTATGATAACATTTCCACCGAGTTTGAGAAGATTTGAAAGTTTGTGAAGGGTTTGGTTGTCTCTCTTCAGTTGGATACATCTCAGATAATTGTGTTTAATGATTATTTTCAAAGTATTATGGATTATGCTAAGATGACAGAAGGTATTCTTAGTGAATCTCATGGAGGCACCAAGAAGGCACAATGTTTTAGTGAGTTCAGGAGTCAGACCTATTAAGGCAGAGAATTTAAAGATCTTATAGATACCATGGTAAGCCAGTGCAGGTGATTTTATAGAGTTCAGTTGATGGATCTTTTAGTTCAGCAGTTTAGGGTGGCTGTTTGGGCTCAGTTGTACTTTCTCTTGTTGATACTGGTCGTAGAGGTTGCTATGTATGTGATGAGATTAGCCATGTGGTCAAGGATTGTTCTTTTCATGTGTTTTAAGCTACTCTTATTTCAGCTGTGAGAGGTAAGAGCTCTACCAAAGGTACAAGAGGTAGGGATGGTAGAGCCCGTGTTGGTGGTTGTGGGTTACTCAGCCAGTTGGTAGTCGTGGACAATGTTACACTATATCAGTCAAATCTGAGGCAGAGACTTCAGATATTATGATCTCATGTTTTGTCCCTATTTGTTTCAGACCTTCATCTATATTATTTGATCCAGAATTGACTTTCTCATTTGTGTCTGTATATTTTGCTTCGGGTTTTGATTCTGTTATTGAGCCTCTTGCCATGCCTATTTGTGTATCTACCCTGGTAGGTGATTCTTTAGTGGTGGATTAGGTACATCGATCTTATGTTATTACTTTTGTCAGGTGTTAGACTTTGGTAGACTTGCTTGTATTAGATATGATCGATTTTGATGTTTTTTTGGGTATGGATTGGTTGGATCCTTATCATGTTTTATTAAATTGTTTTACTAAGACTGTGACTTTAGCTTTAGCTGGTGTGAAAAGGATAGCTTGGAAGATACACTTCATTTAGGTCCTAAGATGATTATATCTTATGTTCTGGCTCGTAAATTGGTTGAGAGGGGTTGTTTATCTTACTTGGCCCATATTCGTAACACGAGTGTTGTTCACCTCCTTCCTTGGATTCTGTCCGTGTTGTCCATGATTTTTTGAAGGTGTTCTCTATGGACTTGCCTAGTATACCTTCGGATTGAGATATTGATTTTATTATTGATGTTGAGTTGGGTACCAAGCCCATTTTTATTTCTCCTTATAAGATAGCTCTAGCAGAGCTGAAAGATCAGTTGCAGGAGTTGTTGAATAAGGGATTTATTCGGCCTAGTATTTCACCTTGGGGTGAGCCTGTCTTATTTGTGAAGAGAAAGGATGGGTCTATACGGATATGAATTAATTATCGACAATTAAATAAGGTGACAGTTAAGGATAAGTATCCTCTTTGTTGCATAGATGATTTGTTTGATCAACTTCAGGGTGCTTCTGTATTTTCAAAGATTAATTTGTGGTCCGGTTATCACCAATTGAGGATTGGAGCTTTGGATATTCCAAAAATAGCTTTTCAGACTCGATATGGTCATTATGAGTTCTTGGTCATGTCCTTCGGGTTGACCAATGCCCCTACGGTGTTCATGGAGTTGATGAACAGAGTGTTTCAATCATGTTTTGACTCCTTTGTCATTTTATTTATAGATGATATCTTTGTTTATTCCAAGAGTGAGGTTAAGCATAAGGAGCCTTTGTGGATTGTGCTTTAGATATTGAGGGTTGAGATATTGTATGCAAAGTTTTCTAAGTTTGAGTTTTTGTTGGAGTCTGTTTCTTTCTTGGGTTATGTGGTAACTAAGGAAGGTATTATGGTTGATCCAGCCAAGGTTGCAGCAGTTCATGATTAGCTAGACCTACTTTGCCCCCAAGATTCAGAGATTTGTTGTCTTAACAAGTTATTATCGGTGTTTTGTTGAGGGTTTTTCACCCAATTCCAGCTCATTTGACTATGTTGACTCAGAAAAAAGATTTCTATCTAGTGGTTTGATGCTTGTGAAGCGAGCTTCCAAAAATTAAAGGACTTGTTGACTTCAGCTCCTATATTGGCATGTCCAAAGAGAGTGTGGGCTTTACTGTGTTTTGTGATGTTTCTGGTGTTGGATTAGGTGTTGTGTTGATGTAGAGGACAAGGTGATTGCGTATGCGTTTCGATAGTTGAAGCCTCATGAGAAAAATTATCCTACCCATGATTTGGAGTAGTGCACAGTTGTGCTTGCAAATTATGGAGGCACTACTTGTATGAAGTCTGTTATGAGATCTTCTCAGATCATCATAGCCTTCAGTACTTCTTCACCTAGCGAGATCTTAATATGAGGCAGCACCATTGGCTTGAGTTACTTAAAGATTATAACTTGACTATTCTCTCCCATCCGGGCAAGGCTAATGTGGTATTAGATGCCTTGAGCCGAAAGTCGACTAGCATGGGTAGCTTGGTGTATCTTTTGACCTAAGAGAGGCTTTTGGCCTTAGAGGTTTAGTTTTTTGCTAATCAGGTAATTAGGCTTGATATTTTAACACTGGGGGGTGCTTTGGCATTTATGGAGGATAAATCTTCTTTGATGGAGCAAATTCGAGCTCATTGGTTTGATGATGTTGGATTGAGGTTGATTTAAGACAAAGTGTTGAGCAGGGAGGATAAGGAAGCCTCACTTGATTCAGATAGAGTTTTGAGGATTGAGGGCTAAGTTTGTGGCGAGAGTGGTGATTGGATTAGGATGATCTTAGAGGAGGCCCATTATTCCAGATATTCTATCCATCTAGGTGTGACTAAGATGTATCATAATTTAATACAACAATACTGGTGGGGTGGTATGAGTCAAGATGTGGAAGATTTTATGGCTCGTTGCCTATGTTGTCGGTAGGTGATGGTCGAGCATATGAGGCTTGGTAGGTTGCTTCGAAGGTTACCCATTCCCGAGTGGAAGTGGGAATAGATCACTATGGACTTTGTGAATGGTTTTCCTCGTACATCTCATAGTTCTAACAGTGTTTGGGTCATCGTGGATCGATTGACCAAGTTAGCTCATTTTATTCCTGTTTAGGTTTTATTCAGTGCTAAAAGGTTAGCCATATCTTCATTTATGAGATTATGCATCTGCATGGTGCATTGGCGTCCATTATTTCATAGCGAGGTTTTGTGTTCACGTCTCACTTTTGGAAGACTTTTCAAGATGAGTTGGGTACTTAGGTTGATCTTAGCATAGCATTTCACCCCAGACTAATGGCCAGTCAAAGCGGACTATCCAGGTTTTGGAGTATGATCCGCGTGTACGTGATGGATTTCGGTGGCAAGTGAGAGCAGCAGTTGGCTTTAGTAGTGTTTGCATAGCTACTATTCCAGTGTTGATATGGCTTTTTTTAGGCGTTATATGGTAGGCATTGTCGCTCTCCAGTAGGTTGGTTTGATGTTTCAGAGGTGAGACCTCGAGGTACGGACTTGCTTCGTGATGATTTGGATAGATCCGGATCATTCAGGATAGACTTAGAGAGGCTCAGAGTTGGAAGAAGTGTTATGATGATCGTATACTTTGTGCCTTGAGATTTTGGTGTTGGTGATTGTGTTTTCCTTCGAGTTTCATCCATGAAGGGTATGATGAGGTTTGGGAAGAGGGGCAAGCTTAGCCCCAGGTATATTGGTCCATTTGAGATTCTTCGAGCTGTTGGTGATGTGGCTTATGAGTTGGCTTTGTCTCCTAATCTATCAGTTGTTCATTCAGTTTTTCATGTTTCTATGCTTCGTCGCTATATTCCTGATGAGTCTCATGTCATTCATTGTGAGTCGGTTCAGTTAGATGAGCAGTTTTCCTTCGTTGAGAAACCGATTTTCATTTTGGCTAGGGATGTTAGGCGGTTGCGCTCTAGAGTGATCCTTGTGGTTAAGGTCCAGTGGCGACATCGACCTGTAGATGAAGCTACTTGAGAGGTATCCCCATCTTTTCATTGATTCAGGTATTTCCTTGCCTTAGTTCGAGGACGAACTAGATTTTTAGTGGTGGATGATGTAAAGACCTAAAAATTTGATGAAAAATGTGAAATTTGTGATTTTGTATGATTTGACTATTTTACCCCTCCCCGTAGTTACATTATGATATTTTTGGGGTGTAGGAGTGATTGGCATGATTTTCAATGCATTTTGGTATCATTTATGCAATATTGTGGTTTTTGATGGCTTTGAGAGCCTTATTTTGGACTTATGTGGATATCTTTTGATCCGTGCAACAGATGGCCAAACGGATTGTGCCAGCAGCTCCGGAATATCAATTTTAGGCTAGGTAGACCTTTGGTTCGGGTCCCGGTGCACTCAAGCTCATTTCGACCTATTGATCGGAAAGTTGGAAAATTGGAAATATGGGTGTGAGACCCACATTTGATCGAAACGACCTTGGATGGAAGATTGGACTTCGCCAGCAGATTGAAAAAGTTAATTTTAGGGTGTTAGCTTGTTTGGTATGATTTTACGGTTTTTAAATCTCATTTCGACCCTCGGTTTGAAAAATTATAATTTCGGATTTAGGGGTCAACTTTGTAAAAATGATATTTTTTTGAAAATCTGATATTGTCATCGTGTCCGAAACGTCGAATTTAGTTTGGTTTCACAGTTTGTTTGCATGTATCGAATTCCGAACGAATTCCGGGCACCCCGTCGAAGTCCGGAGTGGACTTAAAAAAAACTGCAGCTTTTTGTTCCTTTGGATCCATTTTACTCATTTTTCATCTTGCCTCTTGAGAGTTAAACCCTAAATAGTTTGGAAGCTTAAAAGTGAAGCTTGTGGGAGTTTGGGAAGCTATATTAACATCTATTTCTTGATTTTATTATGGATTTAAGGTAAGAATTCACCCTCTTTCTTAGTAATTTTTTGAAAAATTCCTCAAAACTCCAAAAATCTTAAGGCGTGATTTTAAACCCAAATTACACTCCTTTCACTTGAATAATATTTTATCTTATTATTACTAGTTTTTAATCAATTTAACTTTCAAAATAACTTCGATTCTTGATTTTAACCCGAATTTCACAGATTTTACCCGGTAAAGCTCAAAAATAATTTTTCTTCTATTTGAACCCTATTTTGACTCGATTAACTTGGGTTTTCAATTGTAGGTTCCTAACAATATGGGAAATATATTTTTGAAGTAAAGTTTCAATTTTGCCGTTCTTTTTCGAAAATCCATTTTGGAGTCCGTTTTGACCTCGAACCAAAAGTAGTCAATATGAGTATCGTTGGTTTTATCTTGACATGTAGATTTCATATTTGTTGTTTTAGTAGTGTTCAAGATTATTCGTGAAAAGTAAGATTGTGGGTTCAAGTGTAGCGTATCGATTTTGGCTTTTGAGGTAGGTTATGGTTTAACTCTTCAGACTCGGCTGGAAAGTAAATGATGGTACAAAATGCATGTTAAGGGTGAAAACTAATCATGAAAAATGGCTATTTACGTGTTATGCCCGTGTGGGGGCCTATATGTGATGTAATTGTTGAAATTGAGTTATGCGGTATGTGTGACCGTGTGGGGTCCTACATGATTGATAGCCTTCAATACATGTGAATAATTATATTGTGTTGTTAAATTATTTAATGTGGTACCATTGGTGTATTGTGATTATATTCATACTTTATTGGCATATGAGACATGTGAAAGTTTATGGATGAAATAAAAATAATAAGTGGATATTGGCTCATGTGGTTGTGGAAATATATCAATATGGTTGGTTGTGGAAATATATCATGTGGTTAATTGTGAAAATATTCATTGTGATTGTTTGTGAGCATTACATCCTCATATCATACTCATTCATGAAACATTCGTACCACTGTGGCAACATCTAAAATATATTGTAACACCTTATAAAACCCTTTTCAAGGGATGTGTCAGAAAGGATATATGAGATATCTGGATTGTATACGAGTTGACGAACCTTCCATGGGTCCTGTGTTGGGAGGCTTTCCTCCGTAGGTGTATACGAGGATTGTGCGACGATCCCGAAGGTTGTGTGATGACCTCGTGCATCATCATCATCATCATCATATACATTGCACTGACTTTATTGTGTTTATGTTGTGTTGTATTGCCTTATTGACTTGTCATCTATGTATTTGTCTTACCTTCTTTTACTTGTATTTGATGATCTTGTATCTACATGTTCTCTCTCTTGTTCTATTTATATGTGACATAATGTATACTTGTGTTCAATATCTTGGTGTGTTGTTGTAATATATATGAGATATATTAGAGTTGTTAGTGCAAGCAGTGTGGGCTACCACTGCGGAAAATTTTTTGATTGTAGGTGACGTGCTCTTAGTGTATATTTTATTTGTTTTATTTACTACTTTACTTGATCAGCCTATGATACCTACTCAGTACAAGTGGACCGTACTCATGCCTACTGCGCTCTTTCGATGCAGGACCTAGCTCGAGTGAGCCTCAGCTTAATTGACTCGGGTAATTGTTGGAGCTTCCAAGGTAGCGGTTGGACATTCATGCGTCCGAATTTCACCACTATCTTTCCATAGTAGTTATGTCTTTATTAGTATTCTGAGGCAGATATTATTCATATATGGTTATTTTTCCAATGCATTTGACTCTTGGATTGTATTAGTAGTTCTTACACTACTGACACCTAGTTTTGGGCATGATTGGTATTTTGGATAAGTTTTTGTCACATTGTTATGATTACTTATATGGTTCAGCTTGTTCTGGAAGCCTTACCGTGGGATATTTTTGTCTTTTTCTCTTTTCGTATTAGTTTCAGTGATAGGCTTACTTGTGAAGGTATGCCGCGACAAGTTCCATCATGACCCTCGTTTTTGGATCGTGACAACTATAAGCTTTCAAACATTTCCAGTGATGCATTATAAGAAATATTGTAACAAAAAGAGTAATGCACCATTATGCTACATAACCTCCAAAACCATGCATAGTAATGTTAAATAATAATAATAATATAAAATGATAAAATAACATCAATAAATTTTTATTCCTTCAAAAAATTCTGAAATATTTTATATTTGTGCTCATAAAAAATCTAATTTTAACTAAAATAACACAGGAATAGCTGATTGTAAATGCATGTTGTATACGTGTGATCAACTGTACTATAGGTATGCATGTGTTTTCAAAGAAGAAGTTGGAAGTATATGTGGCTAAATCTATGTGCATTTATGTGTTTCAAAGCAAAAGTTAAATATATATATATTTATATGGAAACACAAACTATGCTGTCAGCTAGATTCAATGTTTTCAATGGAAGTATATATGTTTTCAAACTGTAACGTACATTACAGGCAAACTGTATGTAAAATGCATGTTGCATGTGTTAAGAGTTCAACATTTAGAATGTGTGTTAAGTATTTATTCTTATGTATGATCGTACATATGATGCACAATATTTTTCATCGATATGAAGTGTAGTTGTACATAGAGAATAGAAACTGAAGAAGACAAAGAGGCAACTCCGACAGAAATCTTGCAAAGAAAGAAATCCACAACTTTATGAATAATTAATTGTTTATATATTTTCAGTAAAATTGTGAATTTCGAGAAAGATCTTTGTGTTAACCTTCAAATATGATTTACCTCTTCCACAATGTAATTAATTTTTTCATGGTCAATTCAAACACTGACAAACTTCAACCATGATAAATGAGTAAGGTTAGGATAAACAATAACAAATGAATAAGTTAAATAATTAAAAATATCATCATAAAAAAATAAAAATGTAAAATACACATTAGTCAATTTTATTCGTGTGAAATTAGTATGTGTGGTTGGGGGTGGGGGTGGGGTGGGGGATGAGAGACCCTATAGGCATTTTTTGGGGGTCCAATAGTTGGTCCGGATGGAATATACTAAATTACTGGACATTGAAAAATAACAAAGAGTCCCTAACTAAAGTCAAATTTTCCAATTGTAGGGTTGCTAATAATTGTCCCATGACATATTAATCAATTTGATAAATGGAAGCCGAACAGAAAGGCAAAATATTTTTTTGTCTTCTTTGATTTTATTCGGAGGTCATTTGATGTGATGTATAAGAATAGTGTAGACTATAATCGATTATTAATTTTTGAATTAGTAAAATTTTGATATTAGTTATGGTGAGATTCTTCTGATGTAGTTTGATTTGAGTAATAAATTTACATGCATTGCATAATTTTTTTAAAATAATATTTGTTCACAAGAATAGCCTCCACAAATACGGTAGAAAGGATATGAAAATTAGTTTAAGGGACAATTAGGTCTTTAAATCATAATAATGAATGCATTAAAACCTCTTGGATTACTAATACCACAGATTTTCGTATGTAAATTATTACACATGTTAAGAAACAATAAATAATAGAAATAATTTTATTACATCATTCTTTGAATATAATAAATTTAATATCTTGAAAAATGCAATGAATGATGAATAATATTTAATAGCAATGATGAAATGAGTAGAAAAGAGTAAATTATCCATTGATTTTTCTGAACAAGTACTGTTGAACATCTATTTTTAATATGGTGGATAAATATTTTTGAAGATAGGGAGTAAATGGAAATTTGAAAAAAAAAGGTACACATTTTTTGTCTTTTCCGATTCTCATAAGGAACAGAGTGGTGGCCGGAGTTTGAAAAATGAATAGTTTAGGTAAATTATTTTTGCTGGACTATATTTTAACTTAGCTTTAATTATATATATTTTGTGCTTTACAAAAGAAAAAATTATATATTTTTTTCGTTCATAAATAATTGATTTTTAAAATTTGAAATGTTATAATCAAACAAGTAGTGTTTTAGAGAATCAAGATATTAAATATGTTCCTTCTTTAAATAAAGAGAGTTTTAAAACTACTAAATTGTTGAATTTTTTTCCACATAATTACTAATAGTGAGTTACTAAACATACTCATTATTATACTTTTTATTTTATAGAATAAGTATTTTGGTAAGGAGTGTGCCCATTTTAAAACAACTGCTTATTTATAAATTGAGGGAACAACAATTTCATCTTCAAATATTTAATAACCATACTCTCAACCTTTCAAAAAGTTGCAAAAATAAATAAATAAATAAATAAATGTATTTATGTTGTAAATATAAGAAAGTTTTAAAAATCTAACTAAAATAGTTTATTTGTAAAATAAAGTAATGTATTGAAGGAAAATTAGAAGATGTGACTTGAATGGAACAAATATAACTCAAGTTTCTTCAAAAATTGGAGTCATAGAGAGATTTGATTTAAATCTCATAAGAAATTACATAATATGCAATTGATTAATTAATAGACTAAATTTTACCATGAAGTAGAAAGAATATTGTGCCTATAAATTAAACATTTTCCTTCTCAATGTTCAGAATGTCTTCGTTCTGCTCCCTTTAACGATTTTATAATGGCAAAAAAATAAGAGAGTGTGCCGAAAAATACTGAAATGAAGGTATTAGATTCTGAAGTAGCATGCTTTGCAGCTTTCAGAAAGGGAATAAAAAGTCTTATCAAGAAAGAAAATAAGTTTTCAATTATAACGGGAGCACGTGTTTCTTTCATTACTTTTTCTGCATATGGCATTTATTCTTATGATTCCTCTAACAATATCTAGATGATTTCCTAAGTCATCGCAAGGATCAAACCACAAACACCAATGTTGTTGCTCTTCTTCACTCTTCATATGGGAAAGCAATTTGATGAATAACTTGAATGTTGTTGTTGATCTTAAGGATAAGAAGACCTCTCTAGATAAATAATTTACAATTAAATGGAGGTTATAGATTTGGTTGTCATCAGATGAGAGTTTATCAATCTTATTTTATTTACTTTTGGATTGACAGTGAAGTCTGTGTCTTTTAATATTTGAGTCTTTCTATTGGTCGTTTGTTGTCCTTTTATTTTTAGTCGTTTAATAAGTTGTTGTCATTTCTTTAGTCCTATATTTCTCCATGGCCTTAACTATGACGTATAAGGTCTTATGGTTTATTTTTTCTTTTTTCTTATATGGGTATCCTAATAAAATAAACTCTTCTCTATTAGCAGCTTGTAATGACTCTCAAGGTTATTTTGTAAGTTTTTACTTTTTTCCTCATGTTTGACCCTACCCATAACTTTGGTGAGTTGCTTGTGACTTGTAGAGATAGGTGATATTTTTTCTAATATAATCTAATGTATTATTGATGAGTTTTAGATGTTTGAAACTCAAAAAGTTTGACCTGATTCAAAAATTGAGATTGAAGAGGTTGATTTTGAGTTTGGCAAGTTCACTAGGTTTGGGGAGTAATTTATTGTTTGGTTGGGTGGTTTGCAATGTCTCCAGGAACTTGAGAGTGGTTTGGACCCTTGAATTGATTATAGAGTACTTAAAGATTAGAACTGACCATGATAAATATTTGTAACATCTCTCAAGGTCATTTTGTAATTTTTTATTTTTTTTGTTATTTTCATGATTTTCAAGCTGATAAGTTTTTTTTATTTGTTTTGAAAATTAAAAATTTAGGAAGTTTGACCAAACTCAACATTTAGAGTCGGCGAGGTCAACTCCGTATTTTGATGATTCCACTTGGCCCGGAGGATGATTTATAATATAATAAATAAATGATATATCACCACACCCTTCTTTCCTGCCTTCCAAATTAACTCATGACCCCCTCCTAACTACTTGAGGTCAAGATTACTTCTCTTACCCAACTTCACAATATATAGCACTCAAAATTCTTAGTCAGGTACATATTATAACTTTAATCTCTCAACTTTTGATTGCCATTCAATAAGTCCTTTAATTTACCAAATGACATAAAAGTGTTTTCATAAACTCGTAGGTTAAGAGGAAATTCACGTGCAAGCTCTTACAATGTATCCTTGAATACAATTTATACAAGTAATAGTCAACCTTGGGGATCTTTCGCAAATTGTCATTACCACAATCATTTTAAATGATAAACTAGGCCCACAAATCTTTACACTTCATAAGTTTATATGTGTTCTTATTATTGAAGGGAATTGCCATTTATCTAATTGAACTAAACATTGAACCTCTCTAGGCAGTTGTTGTAGAGAAGAGTAAAAAGTTTTGTTTCTATTCAACGATATCAGCTTAGCGAAAAGTGAACTATTTAATTAGCTTCCTTGAAACAGTGAGTAATATAAAAAATAGAGTCATTGTTGTGACTGATATCTTAGGTAATCTTCTTCATCTTCAGAGATCAATATCTCTGTTTTGTTATCATATTTGCCACCACCAAAGAATTCAATTCAATATTTGTTTTTCAATTCCATACTATAGTTGCTCAAACCAGTATCATTAATGTTTTTATATGATTTTGGAAAATGGTTTTTTGATTCTTATTTTTTGAAACTAATTAAAGTATAAAATATTAAAAATAGAGTTGTTTCTTAATTCTTAAAAGAAATTAAGAAAACTTGATTAACATAGAAATATTTTAACCGAGGAATCCAATAGAAGCTCAAAGATCTGAGTAAGAGTTCTAGTAACATTTTTAAGAAAGTTTTAAAGACACATAAACAGTGTCCACAAACTCATATATATATATATATATATACAAACTCATATATATATATATATATATATATATATATTCACACACAAACATACATACATATATGTATGTATGTATGCATGTCTTTTTTATTTATTGTAGATCAAACCAAGAAACATGGATATTGTGGAAGCCGCATATCGATGCAAAAGTCTATTTTGCTACCTTCTAGTAAATTGTTCATATCTTCTGGTAGAAAAGTTTAAATGATGAATTGTTTGAAGAGTTTAAAACTAGAATTGAAGGACTTTGATTTGATAGCAAGTAGGCCTTCTAATTCTATATATATTTGGCAGATATGTATGTACATGTTAGACCATGCACGAGGTTATGTGAAATATTCCACCGTATTAAACCTTTAAGTTGAACTTTTATTTTAAGGCTCCATTTGTCCTCTCTATTTTAGTCTAACACTTCAAGTGACTTCATCTAAGTGTTTCTAGGTGTAATCACTCATTTAAAACTATTCTCCGACATTCAATTGTCGGGTGATGTGAATCGTATGAATTTGAATCGTAAATCATAATAATTAGCCACTTAACATAATTTAAAAGATGTAAGAAAATTTAGTTATTACTGCCAGATAAATTGGGATGTAAGAAAAAGTACAATAAATCACAATAATTAATAATATAAAATATTAAAAAAAATATTTTTAAAAATTAGTTAACTCTCAAAATTGTATCAATACCGCATAAATTGAGATAGAGAGTGTAACATATATTATTTAAAACTAGCATTGGAAAATTTCATACTCAAACAAGATTTTTTCGCAAAAGAAAATTTAGTTTACGAAGTCTCAAGTCAAACTCATCCACTCAAAAGTATATCATTTTAATGATTGAGAACTACACAATGATTGTCTAAAATTAAAGAACTCAAACAATTTTGTAGATTATTAATTGTTTCATATTTATTCCACATTTATTTCATATCTATGTATATAATAAATAAGAATAGTCTAACCCATAATTATGTCAAGTAGGTGAAGCAGGCATGCCTTAAATATTCTTTTAATTAAATATAATTAATTTTTGATACATAATAAAATCACGGTTGAAGCAACTAACAAGCATGTCGAAACTGTTGCTTCTATAGAATAGAAATATATATGACCACAAAAATTAATTTATAGTACACACATACATTCTAAATATTTTATAGTTGTCTTTAATATTTTTACAAACTTATTTTGAGTGTACTATTCTTAAAAGACATTAAGCATTTAACTTCACGTATTATTTATAAAAAACAAAATAAGGAATAATTTTAATTAATAAGATATTGGCCATTATTTTCTAATACATAACCTTGAATGTTGTTACAAAACCTCTTATTTATTAATATGGAGTTTTGATTTGTTTAATTCAAAATTCTAAAATATTCTTAATAAAAAGTAGGTAGTTCTTCTTTCTTTTATTATGCAAATTTTGTACCTCCTTTTTAATCTTCAATACTATTTTATATGAAATTAAAATCATAAAACTCACCATTATAATATTTTTGGGACCTCAAAAGTTTGAGTGCTTAAATCAAATAGTAACACCTACCATTAAAATATTTTTGGGACCTCAAAAATTTGGGTGCTTAAATCATACAGTAACACCTACCCCACATGTTTAAGGTGTTTAAATTAGCTCGTGGAGACTTACGATTCAAATTCTATTGATTCACGTCGCCCGGCGATGGGATGTTGGAGAGTAGTTTAAAATAAGTGATTACATCTAGAAATACTTAGATGAACTCACTTGAAGTGTTAGACTAAGAGCAAGAGTACAAATGGAGACTTGAAATAAAAGTTCAACTTGAAGGTTTAATTCGATGAAATATTTCAAATAACCTCGTGCGATGTCTAACTTGTACACACATACCTCCCAAATATATAAAGAATTAGAAGGCCTACTACCTATCAAATCAAATTCCTTCAAGTCTAGTTTTAAACTCTTCAAACCATTCATCATTCAATCTTTTCTACGAGAAGATATGGACATTTTACCAAAAGGTAGTAAAATAGACTTTTGTATTAATATGCGGCTTTCACAATATCCATGTTTCTTAGTCTGATCTATAATAAATGAAAAATACATACATACATATATGAGTTTGTGGACACTCTTTAAGTGTCTTTATAACTTTCTTAAAGATGCTATGAGAACTCTTACTCAAATCTTAAAGATCTGCTAATGCATTCCTCGGTTAAAACATTTCTAAGTTGATAAAGTTTTCTTAATTTCTTTTAAGAATTAATTGATAACTCTATTTTAAATATTTTTAGAGTTTCTTTAGTTTTCAAAACTAAAAATTAAAAACCCATTTCCCTAGAACATATCAAAACAATAAAGATACTAGTTTGAGTAACTATAATATGGAATTGGAAAAAAATATGGAATTGAATTCTTTAGTGATGGCAGATAACAAATAGAGATACTGATATTTGAAGTTGGAGAAGATTATATAAGATATTACTCACTGCAACAATGAAGATTATTTTTTATATTAGTCTTGTTTCAGGGAAGCTTATTAAATAATTGACTTTTTGCTACGCTAATATCGTCTAATAAAAACAAAACCTTTTCTCTTCTCTACAACAACTTCCTAGAGAGGTTAAATGTTTAGTTCAAATAGATAAATGGAAATTCCCTTCTATAAGAAGAATACATATAAACTTATAAAGTGTAAAGATTTATGGGCCTAGTTCATCATTTAAAATGATTATAGCAATGACAATTTGCCAGGGATCCTTAAAGTTGACTATTACATGTATAAATTGAATTCAAGGATACATTGTAAGAGCTTGCACGTGCATTTCCTCTTCACCTACGAGTCTATGAGAACACTTTTATGTCATTTGATAAATTAAAGGACTTATTGAATGGTGATCAAAAGTTGAGAACTCAAAGTTATATATGTATTTGATTAAGACATTTGAGTGCTATATATTGTGAAGTCGGGTAAGACGAGTAACCTTGACCTCAAGTAGAGAGAAGGGGGTGTCATTTGTGCATTTGGGAGGCGAGAAAGAAGGGTGAGGTGATATACCATCCTCCAAGCCTAGTGGAATCATCAAAATACGGATTTGACCTCGTCAACTTTAAATATTAAGTTTGGTCAAACTTCATAAATTTTTAATTTTCAAGAAAAAAATGGTATTTATTATATTAGACTAAACATGCCACCTATTTCCACAAGACATAAGTATAGCTAATTACATGTCACAGCTATAAGGAGGGTACAGTAACAAAAAAGAAGGAATAAAATTATAAAATCACCTTGAGAAACCACTCTCGAGTGCCTCGAGACATTTCAAACCACCCAACCAAACAACAAATTACTTCCCAAACCTAGTGAAATTGTCAAAACTCAAAATCTACCTCCTCAATCTCAGTTGTTGAATCTGGTCAAACTTTTTGAGTTTCAAACATCTAAAACTCATCAATAATACATTAGATTATATTATAAAAAATATCACCTATCTCTACAAGTCACAAGCAACTCACCAAAGTTATGGGTAGGGTCAAACATGAGGAAAAAGGTAAAAAAAAATTACAAAATAACCTTGGGAGTCAATACAAGCTGCTAATAGAGAAGAGTTTATTTTCTTGGGAAACCTATATAAAAAAAAAAGGAAAAGTACACCATAAGACCTTATATTTCCTAGTTAAGATCATGGAGAAATATAGGACTAAAGACATGACAACGACTTGCTAAACGACTAAAATTAAAAGGACAACAACCGACCAATAGAAAGACTCATATGTTAAAAGATACAGACTTCACTAACAATCCAAAAATAAATAAAATAAGATGGATAAAATCTTCTCTGATGACAACCTAATCTATAACCTCCATTTAATTGTAAATTAATTTTTTGCAAAGGCCTTTTCATCATATGGTTTAACAATGCCATTCAATTCATTCATCGTATAGCTTTCTCAGAAGAAGACGGAAGAAGAACAATAACATTGGTGCTTGTGGTTTGATCCTTTTGATGACTTAGGAAATTATCTATTAATTAATTGATATTGCTAGAGGAATCATAAGCATAAATTCCATATGGGGAAAAATAAAAAAAGCAACACATGATCCCATTGTAATCGAAAGTTTATCTGCTTTCTTGATAAGAAATTTTTTCCCTTTTCAAAAGTTGTAAAGCGTGCTGCTTTAGAATCTAACACCTTTATTTCAGTGTTTGTTCGGCACACTCTTTTATTTTTCTCCATTACAAAAGATTTAAGCGAGCAGAAAAAAGGCGTTCTAATCATTGAGAAGAAAAATGTTTAATTTATAGGCACAATATTATTTTTACTTCATGGTCAAATTTAGTCTATTAATTAATTAATTATATATTATGTAATCTTTTTAAGAGATTTAAATCAAATCGCACTATGACTCTAATTTTTGAAGGAACTTGAGTTATATTTGATCGAATCAAGTCACATCTTCTAATTTTCCTTTAATAGATTACTCTATTTTAAAAATAAACTATTTTAGTACTTTCTTTACAACATAAACACATTAATTTTTTTTATTATTTTTGCAATTTTTTGGAACGTTGATAGTTTGGTTATTAAATATTTTAAGATGAAATTGTTGCTCCCTTCATTTTTAAATAAGCAATTGTTTTAGCTTGGGCACACCCCTTAACAAAACACTACTCTATAAAATAAGTCCTCTTTGGGCTTAGACACAAAAAATATTGGAGGGTTCATTTGAGTGAAGTCTCGGACTCTAGTTGCTATTGTATTCACAGGGTTGGCTGGTGCAACCACCTGCTGGTTATTCTAGACTGTCATTGATTGGGATAATGCTGTGAAAGTATTCCTAAACTTAGCATAGGAAACCTGTTCATTTAGAGGATCTTTTAGGACTAGTGGTGGTGCTTGTTGATTCCTATTCCTCCTTCCGTTAGTTCTCTTAGGAGGCATTTTCTGTAAATGGGTAGAGGACGAGTTAGATAAAGAATTTTAATAGAGTTCACACTCTATCGAATGACATGAATTTTGAAAGAAGTGAAACTTTTTCTAAGACATTTCATAGCCTCACACTCATAAGTGTGGAGACTCTACTTAATGCGGCTATCGAACAACCTAGGAAACCTCAAACCTAACGCTTTGATACCAAGTTTGTCATGACACGAGACTACCTCTTAGTTGTAATACGATGCTTAGAATAATAAGTGACCCCAAGCTAACCCATGGCCTGGCACGACACTAAGAATACTGAATAAATAATATGGTACTGAGTGAAAAATTAAATAGAAATAAATTGATGATAGCAGTGATAATGAAATCAATATTGAATATCAATTTTAAGACTGTTTGGAATACCCAACGTGCTTAAATATAACTAGAAGCCTGAAATCCTCTAAATTATACGAGATGTTGGGATAAGCCCTCAACTAACTCTAATTGCTTGAAACTAAATAATAGATATCCAAAGGGACTATGGTTTCAATCCTAATCTGACGGGTGACCCCTTATAACTTATCGGTGGCTCCGTAGTTCTGAAACTCTTGAATTTCTACTAAAGGTCTCAAACTAACTGATGGAAGATCCTTCATTCCTGTGTTCTCTTGGTGCTAAGTACTAATCCCAATGAAAGACACTGAGAATTTATTACACTCATTATGATAATATCCTAAAGATAATAATAAGTGGATATTCTGAAATATGCTCAAATAAATGTAAACTGGAGAATATGGAATTTACAACTATATACATGCTTTCCTAGGTATCAGGTGTACATTACCCACCAACCATAAACATAACAATATTAAACTGAAACATCATGAGGAAATTTGTGATTCAAGCCCAAAACTCAACAATTTAGCATCATAATAGGAGTTCATAATTTTGAGTATGAAAAAATGCTTAAACTTATGGGGAAACATATATTAATGGTTAAATTCATGAAATAAACTGAGAAATTGTAGAACCCATGCTTTGCATAAAACCTAGACTTGAAGGGTAAATTTAACTTGAGAATCTATTGCTTTTTGGGACTCAAGAAGACAATAGCCCCTTTTTCTATTTAAAACTAAGTGTCGATTGAATTTTAAATGAGGACTATTAGGGTGTTTTTCACTTATATACCAGCCTTTAGAAAGCTTAAAAGACGTAGTTTTGAGGTTAAAAGGTGTGAAAATACCAAACAACCCATCTAAAATCGTTTAAGAAATCCCTAGAAGCAGTCGCGACACCTCAAGCTACGGCTCATAGGGTTTGACCACGAGTCATGGCTTGGAGTCATGTCTAGAGGACTAAAATTTTGGTTCCTCACAGTTATGACGATGAGTTCTCCTGATGACTTGTATATCCTAACAATGAGTCATCATCAAAAGTCATGACAAGGGACAGAGACTTTGGTTTCCCATTGTTCAAACAATAAGTCCTTCTGATGACACGTGTAGTTGGATAATGAGTCATATCATGTAGTCTTTGTCGAGGGACTAAAATTATAATTCCTTATTACCATGATGACGAGTCCTCCTGATGACTCGTATAGTCTGAGAACGAGTCGTTGTCAGAGTCATCGTCACTAGCAGTTTGATAGTGCCTCAGTAATTTGGCCACAACTTTTTTACTTTGATATCGGACTAAGGTTAAATTGGTGGCCTTTGAAAGATAATTCAATTTTCTATCCCTTGGTGGGTCTAAAGCTCAAAAACTTGGGTTATTACAAATAATATATATATATATATATATATATATATATACTTGTATATAATCGAAGGATGAAGGCTAACCAAGAATGAAAGCTAACATCTCGGAGCTCATAACCAAGAGTGAAAGCTAATACTAAAATAACAAAGTATCTAATCAAAGGATGACTAAACATGGGATAATATATCAATAATATATCTTACTATGAGAATGAAAGGAATCAGAAACCTACCAAAAATATTGGCTACAAGTCCATAACCATCTTGTCATGAACTAGCCATAATAACCAACAATAAAGTAGCTGACTAGTCCGGAAAAAATATAACCTAACCGGGCCCCCATAAGCCCAAAAGGTGCAAGCAAACACTCAACAAACAGCAACCATAATTATACCTATACAGCCCTCCCCAATAAGATCGATAGATATAAGCATTAAATAATTATACTAGTGATTGGCGATGTACATGAATGAATAAACGCAAGAAAAACAGATGATACCATATCCAATCCAAGTGCCATAACGAATCAAGTTAATACACCTCTTCTAACTTAGTAGCTTACGAAGAAAGGACCTATGGCGATCATACTTCCCACACTGCTTCTCACGGATGAAGGGACCCATAAGAGACTCGGGATATTCATAATCATTGCTTGGTCACGAACCAGGACTTAATAACTATCATAATCAAACTACTTCTTTCAATACTGGAGAGAGATATAAGCATAATAAGTTCACAAACTTGAACCATGATTAAAAGATTATAAACCTGTAAATGCATTTCCCAAGATCAAGTTTGGATACTTGGCGTAATAGCATAGAAGGGTCAGAATATCTCTTGATCGATGTAAATTGTAGTGGTTAAAGAGTGAATTAATAATGGATCGAAATCATCCTCGATTTAATTTTCAAAATAGCTCATCTAGTTTCAAAAGCTCAAAAATAATAAAACAAGGTGGTACTATCCCATTGTAAAAGCATTTACTTTAAAAGTGAAAAGTGGGAATAAATTCCCCTCTAGAAAACAGTAGTAAAATCAAAGATTTGGTTGGATATTGATACGAAATAAATATGGAATATGTAACAATTAATAAGATACAAAATTAATTCTTTTTGTTGTCAAATATCATGTAATTGGTTCTCAAGAAGCCATTTGGCATAATTATAGGCTAGATTATTCTCCTTTATATTATATATAGATATTAAATAAATATGAAATAGTTAACAACTATTTTTTTGGTGCCAAATCTCCTTTATTATATATATAGATATAAAATAAATATGGAACAAATATGAAATAACTAATAATCGACAAAATGAATATCTTGTTGTCAAATGTCAAGTAGCTAGTTCTCAAAAAGCCACATGGCATAATTATAGACTAGGTTATTCTCATTTATTATACACAGATATTAAATATATATAGAATAAATATGAAACAATTAATAATCTACAAAGTTATAATTTTTTGTCAAATCTCCTTTATTTGGTGTATAGATATGGAATAAATATGGTAAACAATTAATAATCTTTAAAATTAATTTTTTTTGTTGTCAAATGTCAAGTAGATAGATCTCAAAAGTCACTTGGCATAATAATAGGCTAGACTATTCATCTTTATTATTTATATATACATACATATATATATATATATATATATATTTGAAATAAATATGACACAATTAATAATCTGCAAATTATTAATTTTATCAAATATCCTTTTCTATATATATGGATATGAAATAAATATGAAACAATTAATAATCTATAAAATTATTTTTTTTTCTTGTCACATGTCACGTGTCACACAGTCCATTCTCAAAAATCCACTTGGCATAATTATAGGCTAAACAATTCTTCATCATTATATATATATATATGAAATAAATATGAAATAATTCAAAATTTGAATATATATAATTCGAGAATTTTTTTTATAGATTTTTTCGTTTTACAACAATAAAAACAACAACAAACCTAGTATATTCTCACCTAGTGGGGTTTGGGTAGGGTAAAATGTACACAGTCCATACCACTACCTCCGAGGAAGTAGAGAGGTTGTTTCCGATAGATTTTTTCTTTTTATTATTTTTAAAAATATTTATAGTTCAAGAGGACTATTTAAGGACAAATCTTAGTTATTTTAATCCATTAGAAGTCAATCTTCATAGTTTTTATACAATAGAAGTTAGACTTAGTTAATTTTTACCACAATATAAAATAAATATGGAATAAATATGAAACAATCTACAAAATTATTTTTTTGTCAACACTCCATTATATATATATATATGTGTGTGTGTGTGTGTGTAGATATATAAATAGATAGATAGATAGATATGGAATAATTAATAATCTATAAAATTAATTTTTTTGCTGTGAAATATCAAGTAGCTAGTTCTCAAGATGTCCATTGATATAATTATATGTTAGACAATTCTCCTTTATTGTATATACAGATTTGTTTTTTTTCTTAGTTAATTTTTACCACAATATGAAATAAATATAGAATAAATATGAAATAATTAATAATCTATAAAATTGTTCTTCTTGTTAAATCTCTTTTATTATATATATATCGATATAAAATAAATAAGGAATAAATATGAAACAATTAATAATCTATAAAATCGATTCTTTTGTTGTCAAATCTCCTTTATATGAAATAAATATGGAATAAATATGAAAACATTAATAATCTACAAAATTATTTTTCTTATCAAATCTCCTACATTATATATATATAGATAGATAGATAGATATAGATATAGATATAAAATAAATAAGTAATAAATATGAAATAATTAGTAATCTATAAAAGAAATATATGTTGTCACATCTCCTTTATTAGATATAGATATGAAATAAATATGAGATAATTAATAATCTACAAAATTAATTTTTGTGTTGTCAGTCAAGTAGCTAATTCTCAAGATATTGCTTGGCATAATTACAAGATATACTATTCTCCTTTATTATATATACTAATGTTATTAGGCCCGTTTTCACGACCTAAAAACAAGGGTCATGATGACACTTGTCGTCATGTACCTTGACAAGTAAGTCTATCACCTTAACTAATACAAAAATGAAAAAAGATTGTGTAACGCCCTGAGAGTACACCTTGAGCGCCATATGGTGTTTACAGTCCCGAGGGACCACAAACTAACCTATAAGCTGGTACCTGCTGTGAGCACTAAATAAAACTAATAACAAAAGATCATATGCGAAACTTAACTAAGGAATGCCATAAGATTTTAAATCATGGTTCTGTTAAAGACTGTAAAACAAAATTGATAATACTGATAAAGTCTGACAACTGAAAACTGAAGACTGACTAACTTTCTGTACTAGTCTGAAAAGCCTGTACTAACTGATTGTGGAGCTAATAGGACAAACCCCCAACTAACTCCGACTGAAAGGAGAAATACTGAAAATGATGAAATAACTAAGATAAATAATCAGCGTCCTCAAAATATGAGGCCTCACCACTGCTACATCTGGTAATCTAAAAAGTCTATGCGCGATTCAGGAACTGAGTGTTTCAACCTATGATATGATATATCATAGCGCAAGAAATGAGTATGCGATTAGTACTTTGAATGTACTGATATGCTAAATGAGATAGACTAATATGCATGGTTTCATATACAGGAGTAATAACTGATTAAATGAATTGCATGAAGTACTGAATAGAATGCATGAGATCTGTACATATTGAAACAGCATGACCAAGCATAAAACATGTTCTGAATATTATTTGTAAGCTGAAATACTAAATACTGATAAATGAATAACTGATATTTGTATGCTATAGTCAAGCAAAACTGAAACTGAATTACTGAGCTAAATACTGCGCTGAGACTGTGGGAGCTATTATTTAACCGACTTGCCCCAATAAGCAATTTGGGGTCTGACTTGTGACCCCAGTTGGAAGGGTATCAGTACCATGCCAGGGGTACTAACACTGGCTGTGGTGATCCACTGAAATGCTGTCCCAAAGGACTAAGGGTGTCAAGCCTAAACTGACGGATGACCTCTAGGAGATAGTCAAGCCTGAACTAACGGGTGACTTCTCAAATCCTAAGCTGGCTATGTAGTTCTGGAGTACAGGGACTGCTGCTAACGACTCTGCCTAACTGACGGGGAAGTTGACATCCCCATACTCACTCGGTGCTAAATCCTACTACCAACTGAACTGACTCGAAAAACTGAACTATTCTAAGTTTACCTTATTATGATAAATGTCTGAACTTATAATGCTAATAACATATCTGAAACTATTTTGAAAATACTGAGACTAAGTAAGCAACTATGTTTTTTGGGTATTCATAACTCCCACGACTCGATAGCAATAATAGCAAAATAGTACTAAAACTTTGGGGACATAACAAGAAAGCATTTAGTCCAAATTCATTCCTGTAGGCATTTCATCAAACACTTGATATTCATAGTTTAAGCTAAGCATGGGAATAGTTTAAATCTTCTAGTAATAGCATTATTTCAACATCAACATCACTAATTATGATTTAAATCAGCAAATACATTATCAAACATATGGTGTTTGATAAAAACAACAATTTCATGTAAACATGGTATAGAATCAAGACTCATGGAGATTCATGGTTAAAATCTCAATTTAAAATCATAATAACTTGTAATGATCACAACTTTGAATTTAAAATTTGATACTTGGACTCCACTGGGGAGAAGGAACTATGGATGAACATTTAACATACCTAGGTTGATGAGTTCGTGAGAGTTCTTGGGGGTTTTCTTGAGAATTGATCTTGAATCTTGAAGGCTAGGATTTGTTCTTGAGAGAAGATTAATTTTTTGGAGAGGAATTGTGAGTAATGGGGCACATAATGCCCCTTTAGGGTTCTAATTTCATGTTTAGGATAGATTTTGCGCTACGGGAAAAGACCAAACAGTCCCTAGGAATTTAAAATGCGGACTGACAATCTCGATTTTACATACCGATGCGACGTAGTGCTTATCGCATTACGCCACTGGAAAATAAAAATCCCCATTTTATCCAACGGCACGACGTGGTGCTATCGTGTTATGCCGCTGAAAATGGACAATCTTGATTTGGCACCTTGGCATGATGTGGCGCCATCACGGTGCCCCATTGAATCTGAATTTGACCCTTGGAGCGATGCAGTGTCAATCACGCTGCTTCACTGGAAAAGGACGAACATGATTTTGGGCATCACCGCAATGCGGCCTAATCGCGTTAGGCTACTGCCTTTCACTATAAGTGTCATAACTTCTCACCCGTATATCGGATTTTCGCAAAATTGGTATCGTTGGAAAACTAATTCAATTTTCTACAATTTGGTGGGTCTTGATTTGGAAGATTCTGAGTAGAACAAAAGATAAGCTCGTTTGAAGCTGACTATAGAAATATTCTCCTTAAAACCTCGATCGGTAGGGAATAATTTGATTCGTCCAATAGCTGGGAGTTATTTGAGACCTTAACATACATCAAACTCACTCATAAAACTACCAAGGAACTACAATGTACTTTGCAAGAGCTTGAAATATGGCTCTAATAGCGGTTTAGATTTTTGAGGTATTACAATATCTCCCCCTTGAGATTATTCGACCTTGAATGAGATTTGTTAAGCTGATAGAACTGAAGAATTTAGATTGCATGCTGAATATATGTGATGAAAACGTGATTACATGACTGAGTCTAGAACATGAAACATGATTGAAATGGTTCTGTGAATGCATGACTGACATGAGGATCCTATACAGCTGAAACTAAGCATGGAAAAGAGAAATTCTAAGAAGATTGTTACCTTAACCTAATTTTTGAGTTTGCGGAGAAAATATGAGGGTAATTGGTCCACATATATGCTTCTACTTCCTAAGTGGCACCTTTAAGGGACTGATTCCACCAATGAACTTTGACTAGGGGAACTTCTTTATTCCTTAGTCTACGAATTTGTCGATGAAGGATCTCGACTAGAATTTTTTCGTAGGAAAGGTTGTTCTGAACATCTACGCTTTCTAAGGGAATAACTACAGCTTGTTCGCTAATGTAATTCTCCAACAAGGAGATATGGAATACTGGGTACAGTAATGCTAAATCTGCAGGCAACTCAAGCTCATAAGACACCTTTTTGAAATGGCTCAAAATTTTGTAAGGGCCAACATATTGGGGAATAAGCTCCCCCTTCTTACCAAACCTCTTTACCCCTTTCATAGGAGAGATCTTCATATATACAAAATCTCCAATCTCAAACTCAAGATCCTTTCCCCTTATATCTGCATAAGATTTCTATCAGCTTTGGGCTACCTTAAGCCTTTCCCAGATTAGCTGAACTTTCTCCAAAGCATTAAACACTAAGTCAGGCCCTATCAAAGTGGTTTCACCTACCTTAAACTAATTAATCATAGATCTACATATCCTTCCATATAGATACTCAAACAGAGCCATCTGAATACTGGAATGATAGTTGTTATTATACGCGAATTCAATAAAGGCAAGTGGTCATACCAACTGCCCTTAAAGTCAACTACACACACTTTCAACATATCTTCAAGGGTCTGAATGGTCCTCTCTGCCTAACCATCTGTCTGAGGGTGAAAGGTTGTACTGAGGTAAACTTAGGTACCAAGACCCTTCTGAAAAGTTTTCCAAAAGTATGAGGTAAACTGGGTGCCTCTATCTAAAATAATAGGAAATGAAACATCATACAACCTAACCAACTCTCTAATATAGAGCTTGGCATAGTCCTCGGCTGAATAATAAGTATGGACTGGTAAGAAGAGGGATGATTTGATCATCCTGTCGACAATGACCCAAATTGAATCATTTTGCTGACTAATACAAAGCAAACCTGTCACAAAATCTATGTTCACTACTTCCCACTTCCAAGTGGGAATACTGAACTCCTGTATAGACCCATAACCTATTGAAAAGTGGAGAAATTAGATACAAATTTTGCGATATCCCTCTTCATCCCACACCACCAATAGATTTCACGCAAATTATGATACATTTTTGTGGCCCCTGGATGAATCGAGTAACGCATACCATGCACTTCTGTAATAATTAAATGTTTCAACCATCAACACCAAGCACACACAGTCTATCATGGAAATGTAACACACCTTCTCCCCCTTGGGAGAAAACCTCTACTTTCTGGTCTCTGACTGACCCCTTTAGTTTCACCAGACTAGGATCCCTATCTTACTTTTCTTTCACTTCGACAACCAAAGAAAATTCTAAACCATTCTGAACCCAAATGCGACCCTCAGCTGAATCAACCAAAAGAACACTTAACCTGGCAAGATGATGAACTTCCTTAACTAACTTCTTCTTATCATTCTCACCATGAGCAACACTACTTATAGACAATATACTTAGGGCATCTTCCACTACATTGGCCTTGCCCGAGTGATATAAAACACTCATATCATAATCTTTCAATAATTCTAACCATCTCATATGACATAAATTCAAATCTTTTTGCAAAAACACATACTATAAGCTTTTGTTCTCTGTGAACACATCTACATGCACCCCATACAAATAATGCCTCCAAATTTTTAAGGCAAAAACAACAGCTTCTAACTCAAGATCATAGGTAGAGTAATTCTTTTCATAAGGCTTAAGCTGTCTATAGTCATATGCTATAACCTTACCCTTCTGCATCAAAATATACCCCAAACTGAGTCTAGAAGCATCACAGTACATAACAAACCCATCTGAACCATCTACTAGCATCAAAACTGGGACTGTGGTAAGTTGAGTCTTCAGCTCCTAAAAAATCTTCTCACAAGAATATGACCACTGAAACTTAAATTTCTTCTGAGTCAATCTAGACATGGGGGATGTAATAGACGAAAACCCTTCAACAAATTACCGATAATAGCCAGCCAAACCTAAGAAACTCTTGATATCTGATTGAGAGATGGGTCTAGGATAGTTCCTCACCACTTTAATCTTTTGAGGGTCAACTCTAATGGCATCTCCAGAAATAATATGGCCAATAAAAGCTACTAATCTTATCCAAAATTTACATTTAGTGAACTTTGTGAACAACTGATGGACTCTAAGAGTCTACATACTATTTTGGGGTGGTTTGCATGGTCATTTTTATTACGGGAGTAGAAAAGAATGTCATCAATAAGGACTATGACGAACATGTCTAAGTACTGCTTGAACACTAGGTTCATCAAGTCCATAAAGGCTATTGGGGCATTCGCCAGACCAAAGGACATGACTAGAAACTCGAAGTGACCATATCAACTTTTGAAAGATATTTTTGGAATATCACATTCTCTGATTTGAGCTGATGATACCCGAATTTGAGGTCTATCTTAGAGAAATAACTGGCCCCCTAAAGTTGGTTGAACAAGCCATCAATTTTGGGAAGTGGGTATTTTTTCTTGATTGTGACTTTGTTCAACTAATGGTAGTCGATACACATTCTAAGGAAACTGTCTTTCTTAGGCACGAATAGGACTGGTGTGCCCCACGGGGAAATGCTAGGCCTGATGAATCCCTTATCTAGGAGATATTTAAACTATTCTTTCAACTCTTTAAGTTTGGCTGGAGCCATTCTGTATGGTGGAATAGAGATAGGTTGGGTATCTGGAAGAAGGTTTATTCTGAAGTCAATTTCTCTTTCAGAGAAACTCTGGGAAGATCTTCAGTGAACACATTTTGGAAATTCCCTCACTACTAAAACTGGATCAAGATTAAGAGCCTTGAAATTAGAGTCATTAACTCAAACAAGATGGTAAATACACCCCTTGGATATCATCTTTCTCGCTCTAAGTTACGAAATAAGCTGACCCCTAAGCATTGAGTACTACCCCTCCATTCAAGGACTGGTTTATTTAGAAACTAAAAATAAACTACTTTATTTCTGCAATCAACTGAAGCATAGCATAAATATATCCAATCCATGCTAAGAATGACGTAAAAATCCATCATTTCTAACTCTACAAGGTGTACTAAAGTAACTTTCTGAGATACTATAACCGAGCAGTCTCTATATACCCATCGAGCTATAATGGATTTACCCACTGGGGTAGACACTTTGAAAGGATCTGCTAAGATTTTAATACTAACTCTGAAGTTGATGGCTATGTAAGGGGTTACAAAAGAAAGAGAAGCTCCAGGGTCTAGTAAAGCATAAACATGTGAATGAAAGACTTGCAACATACCAGTAACCACATTAGGAGAACTTCCTGGATATTTCCGGGACTGAAGTGACTAAAGCCTGTTCTAAAACTGACCACTAGTAGCACTAGAAGTGGTACCCTACTGAGTCGGACGATCGGTTGGAGCCGATGACTGATGGGACTGGCCCTGTTGGCGCAAATCCCTCCCTTTCTAAGAAACTACCTAACACTCCCAAATTCGGTGGCCTAGTTGTACACTCACCCTAATGGTTTCTATCATATTTCTGGCAAAGAGAATTTGTACGTCCACTATTTATACTGCCTTGACTTAGTTCCTGACGCCCTATCCTAGTTGTCATTTCTGAACTTTGGCACAGGGGCACTATCCCTCTTGTTCTCCCCCTCTTTCTCCTTAAGCTTATCCTCTTTAGTCTATTTATAATGGACCGTAAGCTTAGATATATCCATCTTTTTAATTAACATTGTAGTCCTACACTCTTTGACCACACTGTCAGATACCCAGACACAAACCTGCTCATCCTAGCCCTACTATCAGCCACCACATGAGGAGTATACCTAGCTAACTAAGTAAACTTAAGGGAATACTACTTCACACTCATGTTTCCCTAACTCAAGTTGATAAACTCTAACACTTTGGATTCCCTCAACTCCAATAGGGAAAATCTATCTAAGAAGGCTGTAGCAAACTTCTCTCATTATATAAGCCCTGCGTCTGTGCTTTTATCCCCTTTCCACTACTTAAACCAGGTATGGGCTATATCCTGTAGCTGGTAAGTAGCCAATTTAGCACTCTCACTAGAAGTCACCCCCATAATGTCTATTACCTTTGGTACCATGTCTAGGAATTCCTGCGGATCCACTTCAGATTTGGATTCCGAGAATAGGGGAGGACTCATTAGGGTTAAGTCCCTAATCCAAGCTACGAAAGTATTGGACACTGGGATAGTCAACATAGTAGCTGGACAAACATTCTGAGCCACTATAGAGTGAGCTAGAGTAGTGAATACAACTCTAAACTCTGCATGAGAAACATGCTCGTTCAAAGGATCTTTCTGAACGGGCGAAGGTACTGGTTGGTTTACATTTCTTCTTCTATTTATTTTTCTGGGAGGCATGTTTTGTAAATAGAAGGAAGAATAGATAGATAGAGAGTTTAACATGAGCACTATTCTCAGTCGCATCACATGAACACTGATAGAAGGGAAAATTTTTCTTGAAATACCTTCTAGCCTCTTGTCCATAAGTTTGGCACTCTTCACACCCATGCACAAGACTCTACTTGATGCGTCTTTCAGACTTCCTAGGATACTTTAAAACCTTAGGCTCTGATACCAAGTTTGTAACACCCCAAGATTACACCTTGGGCGCCACATAGTGCTTAAGGTCCTGAGGGACCACAAACTAACCTATGAGCTGGTACTTGTTGTAAGCACTGACAAAAATTGATAACAAAAGATCATATATGGAACTTAAATGAGGAATTCCATAAGGTTTTAAATCATAGTTCTGATAAAGTCTATAAAACAAAACTGATAATACTGATAGAATGTCTAACAATGATAACAGAAAACTGATGACTGACTAACTATTTGTACTAGTCTGAAAAGCCTCTACTGACTGACTATGGACATGATTGGACAAATCCCCAACTAACTCTGACTAAATGGAAAAATACTAAAACTAATGAAAAAATTGAGATAAATAATCTATGTCCTCAAAATATGAGGACTCACCACTGCTATGTCTAGTAATCTAGAAAGTCTATGCATGATCCTGGAACTGAGCATCTGAACCTATGATATGATACATCATAGCATAAGCAACGAGTATGTGATCAGTACTTTGAATATACTATTTTGCTAAATGAGGTAGGCTGGTATACATGGTTTCCTAAATAGGAGTAATAACTAACTGAATAAATAGCATGAAGTACTAAATAGAATGCATGAGATTTGTACATACTGAAAATGCATGACAAAGTATAAAACATATTCTGATTATAATCTATAAACTGAAATACTGAATACTGATAAATGAATAACTGATATCTGTATGCTATGGTCAAGAAAAACTGAAACTAAATTACTGAGATGATTACTAGACTGAGACTGTGGGAGCTATCATCTAACCGATATTCCCTAATAAGCAATTTGGGGTCCAACCTGTGACCCTAGTTAGAAGGGTGTCAGTACTGTGTCATGGCTACTAAGACTGGCAGTGTGGATCCACTAAAATACTGTCCCGAAGGACTAAGGGTGTCAAGCCTAAACTAACGGGTGACCCCTGGGAGGTAGTCAAGCCTGAACTGACGGGTGACTCCTCAAATCCTACACTGGTTACGTAGTTCTGGAGTACAGGGACTGCTGCTAATTCATCTACCTAACTGATGGGGAAGCCACCATCCCTGTACTCATTCGGTGCTAAATCCTACTCCCAACTTAACTGACTCAGAATACAGAATTGTTCTAAGTTTACCTTATTATGATAACTGACTGAACTTATAATGCTAATAACATATTTGAAAGTATTATGAAGATACTGAGACTAAGTAAACAACTATATTTTTCGGGTATTAATAACCCCCAGGACTCGATAGCAATAATAGCAAAATATTACTAAAACTTTTAGGACATAACATGAAAGCATTTATTCAAAATTCATTCTTATAGGCATTTCATCAAACACTTGATATTCATAGTTTAAGCTACACATGGGAATAGTTTAAAGATTGTAGTAATAGCATAATTTCAACATCAACATCACTAATTATGATTTAAATTGGTGAATAATAATTCAAATGCGTGGGGTTTGATAACAACAACAACTTCATGTAAACATGGTATAGAATCAAGATTCATGGAGATTCATGGTTAAAATCTCAATTTAAAATCATAATAACTTGTAATGATTACAACTTTGAATTTGAAATTTAATACTTGGACTCCATGGGTTGAAGGGACCCATTGATTAACATTTAACATACCTGGGTTAATGAATTCGTGAGAAATCTTGGGGTTTTTCTTGAGAATTGATCTTGAATATTGAAGGCTAGGGTTTGTTCTTGAGAGAAGATTAGTTTCTTAGAGAGGAATTATGAGTAATGGAGCACGTAACGCCCCTTTAGGATTTTAATTTCATATTTTGGATGGATTTGGGGCTATGGAAAAACACCAAATAGTCCCTGGAAATTTAAAACATAGACAGACAATCCCAATTTTACTTTCCAGCATAACGCGGTGCTTATCTCATTATGCCACTGGAAAAGGACAATCCCAATTTTATCCAATAGTGCGGTGCAGTGCTATCATGTTGCACAACTGGAAACGGACAATCCTGATTTGGCACCTTGGCGTGATGCGGTGCCATCGCGGTGCCCCCACCGAGAGTAAATTTGACCCTTGGTGCAATGTGGTGTCAATTGTGGTGCTTCACTAGAAAAGGACGAACGTGATTTTGGCCATCACCGCGACGTTGTCTAATCGCGTTGCCTTTCACTAAAAGTGCCATAACTTCTCACCTGTGTATCAAATTTTGGTGAAATTAGTATCGTTGGAAATTTAATTCAATTTCCTATAATTTGGTGGGTTTTGAGCTAGAAAATTCTGAGTATAACAAAAGATAAGCTAGTTTGAAGTTGACTATAGCAACATTCTCCTCAAAACCTCGATTGGTAAGGAATAATTTGATTTGTCCAGTAGCTGGGAGTTATTTGAGGCCTTAATATACATCAAACTCACTCGTAAAACTACCAAAGAACTACAATGTACTTTGCATAAGCTTGAAACATGGCTCTAACATTGGTTTATATTTACTGGGTATTACAATATCTCCCTCTTGGGATCATTCTTCCTCTAATGAGATTGGTTAAGCTGAAAGCATTGAGGAATTTAGATTGCATGCTGAATATACGTGATGAAAATGTTATTGTAGACAGAGTCTAAAACATGACACATGACTGAACTGGTTCTGTGAATGCATGACTGACATAATGATGATATGTAGCTAAAACTGAGCATGGAAAAGAGTAATTCTAAGAAGATTGTTACCTTAAGCTGAGTCTGAGTTTGCGGAGAAAAAATAAGGGTAGTTGGTCAGCATATCATCTTCTAATTCCCAAGTGGCTCCCTCAACAGACTGATTCTTCCAAAGAACTTTGACTAGGGAAATTTCTTTGTTCCTTAGTCTACGAATTTGTCGATCAAGGATCTCGACTAGAATTTCTTCGTAGGAAAGGTTGTTCTGAACATCTATGCTTTCTAAGGGAACAACTATATCTAGGTCACTAATTCATTTCTTCAACAAGTAGAAATGGAATACTGGGTGCATTGATGCTAAATCTGCAGGCAACTCAAGCTCATAAGCCATATTTCCAAAACCGCTCAAAATTCTGTAAAGGCCAACATATTGGGGACTAAGCTTCCCCTTCTTACCAAACCTCTTTACCCCCTCCAGGGGAGATATTTCTAGATATACAAAATCTCCAATCTTAAATACAAGATCCTTTCTCCTCACATCTGTATAAGATTTCTATCGGCTTTGGGTTGCCTTAAGCCTTTTCCTGATTAGCTGAACTTCCTTCAAAGTATAAAATACCAAGACAGGCCCTATCAAAGTGGTTTCACCTACCTCAAACCAACCAATCAAAGATCTACATCTCCTTTCATATAGAGCCTCAAACAGAGCCATCTGAATACTGAAATGATAGTTGTTATTATACACGAATTCAATTAAAGGCAAGTGGTCATCCCAACTACCCTTAAAGTCAACTACACATGCTCTCAATATATCCTCAAGGGTTTGAATGGTCCTTTCTGCCCGACCATCTGTCTGAGGGTGAAAGGTTGTACTGAGGTGAACTTGGGTACCAAGAACCCAAGAGCCTTTTTTTTAGGCAACTTTCCAAGAAGGGTGCAACCTCCTAACATGACCATACTCTAAGAAGGGTGAAATTTATTTAATTGTTCTGCAAAACAAAGAGTAAGATCATCAAGTTACTTTGAAACAAAACTACTTGATAGGACCATTTCCTATTTCAAAGTAATATCATTATTTGTATATCATTTCAGGGTGTGCTATAATTATTATTTTGTATCATATTTCTTGTATACTTGTGAGGGATTAATAAGATAAGATCTAGCTCGATTGGCTTGTACTTTCCCTTTTGAGTAATTTTACAATGGCTAAAAGTCCATGCCTAGAGGCTAATCTAAGATTTAGTGAAAATTAATCCTTTTTTCTAGGTAAATAACTCAACATTTAACCTACTGCAGTATTCAGTCTTATTTAGGGCAATGAGAGTCAGCAGATAGTATTAGAACAATTCTGAGGGATATATACATAAAACACATATTGCCGTATTTTTTTTAAAATAAAATTTCAGATATTATCATACTTTGGAGCATAGTAAAAATAGAATAGGTTCTTCTCAATTCTTACACTATATTCTCAAATCAACTATTTGTGAATGTTATTAAGTACAAATTGAGTAGATGAGCATTTGTGTTTTTCTCCTTGTTATTTTCAACGTATTAATTGTTTAAAAGATAGAGGAGATCATGTTCAAAGTCTCTCTCTTGTATCAAATTGCTGTAATAATGGAGAAAAGCAGTAAATCGTTATACCATTTCCTTAAACATGTACTTCTCCATTATTACACTATTTTTTTCTTCTTAGAAACTAAAATATATACACGTTATTCTTATTGTTGTAGTGGAAATTGTTAATGTTAAAAGGTGTCTGCAATGTGTTTAATAAAAGTCTCAACTGAACTGTCTGTTTGTGAATACGAAGTAAAGAATGACAAGTGATATGATCCGCTTCCGAAAAAATGTATTTTTATGTCTCATTTTTTAACATTTTGCTTGTATAAAAATGGGTAGATTCCCTCCAACTCAGAAATGTAATTTAATATGTCTAGAATTGTAATCAAGCTATTTGGTTCTTGTTTTTGTTGGTGCCCTTTCAACTACTTCTTTAGCCAAATTTTTTAACAATCGACCAATCCTTATCTCCATCATCACTAACAATTATAGCTATAAAAGCATGGACAATACAATAACTCAAGTACAGTCTGTGGAGGATTGTGTGTAATACTTCGAGTGTCTTGACACACAAATAGAGCTAAGAACGAGCCTACGTGACCCCTAGATTGAGTATAAATCACTTTACAATATGTTCGAAAATGTTTGGGGAAATTTTAGTCAAGAAAATAGGACATGCGTTATGAGGGGGACCCTGTGCTATGGGAGGCCACTACCTCACCCATATGAATAGCCCTGCGATGCAAGGGGGCTACCTGCAACGCGATCCCCCCTCGCCTCCTATCTGCCTGATGTTTTTCCAAAATCTTTAAGTGTCTATTGGATTATTTTGGTCCTTATACACCTAAATCGTCCCCTAATATTCTATTAAAATTTTTCCTAATTGGGATTGACCCTAAATCAACATTAGAACATTCTCTTCTCCTTCTCTAAGCCAAGAAATTAGCAAGATGGATAGAAGAGCCTCAAGGTTAACTTTTGTTCAATTTCTTTCTATCAAATCTATGTAGAACGACCTAAAATCCATGGGGTTTCAATTTATAATATTTTAAAATCTTTTTAGTGTTTAAATTATGGGATTCCATTTTACTACAAGAACATGTTACATATTAGCACTTTTGCCTTAATTATGCAATTTTGTCATGTGTGTGGGTATATATATATATATATATTGTGATTAATGAAATGAATAAGGTTGTGAATGATTTTCTTTACTTAATTGTTCATGTGAATGATTTTTTAAGAGTATTACTCGTGTTGATATTGATTGTTGTTTTCTATGTTGGTTATTTGAATACAACTAAAGAGTGGTGAGTTTTCTCCTAAAGGTTTTACAAGATTCATAAATGAGAAAATCTTTTACCTAAACCATCATATTGACTTGAAGAGCTTTACTATTTGACTTTTGAAATACCTTATGGTGGTCAATGATTCATGACATGTAAGAGATTAAATAGAATATGAAATATGGTATATGAGACTTGCAAGTCTTGGTATGACAATACCAAATCTGACAATTGCCCTTCATACTACAGACTATGTTTTAAGAAAGATTCATGTTTCTAAAATGTCTAAAATATGATCTTAAAGAGAGTTATGTGGCTAACCAAGAAGGCATAGGTCTGAAAGGTCCATAGCCCAAAATTGTATTTTGCCAATGCAGGATTGACTTTGTTCTGAGTATACATAATCATTATATACTTGATTTATCATTGGTATACCAAACTCAGACAATCCAATACTTGCAACATACTCAAATTGGAGGCTTGAACAACAAGTCAAAGTTGGACCCTACATATCCTATGGATTTTTTCAGACCATGTTGGGTACGACACCTAGCTCAGAATTATAGGAATCAAAATTAAGTCTTAGAAATCAGCTTTTGAGCATAAACTTATGTCTACACATTGTCACGATATTTTGTAATCCCATATTATGTTTTCTACAACATTTTCACTATATATACCAATACATTCCATGTTTTGACAGTCCTAAGGCAGCTACCTTATCTCATAATGTAGGTTTTGAGGCTCAGTCACATGGTCTAGCATTAGAATCTCCTAAAGCATCATATTTGGTGAGACATCCATCCTCTATAAGGTATTCAATTAAGATATTCAATTTTCTTTCAGTTTTATGATTCGATCGAGGGCCTTGTCCCTACCTAGACAGTTACTCATTAGTAGAGGCATTGTAGAATGGATTAGTGTTGTCGAGTTAAAGCTTGCCTTTTAGACTTTCTTGAGTTTACTTTATTTTTTGCAATTTATATGAATTATGCTTTTGATAGAATGCTAAGGCCTCATCTTGGGTTGTGAAAAGTTTGGTATCAACACAAGATTTAGGGTGCTAGGGTATCTACAAATTCATGTCGAGTAGAGTCCCTTTTATGGGTGTGTAGCATGCCACACTTATAAGGGGCGAGGTTACGAGGCATTTAGGAATGTTTCATATTCTTCATGTTTTAGTTATTTCTCGAGAGTCTAGTTATAATGGAATTCTCCTAAATTTTGACTTTCCGCATTTTAGATCATACCTCCACAAAGATCTAATGTTTAGAGAAACACAGCTGAATCTTTTGCGCTTACTGGAAAAATACTTAGGAGGTTCGCCCTACCCATGGGATGCAGACTCGATATAGAGATCGTACTACTGATTTCACTTCTCCTTCTAATGTTCCATCATCCCTAACCAGTCATCCTCGAGCACCTAGTACTGGAATTAAATGTACTAAGTCTCCACATAGAGAGGTCTCAAATACGATGTTCTATCTGTCCATTCACATGCTTGCTCAGCTTATGGCATCACGATCCTACAAGTTTGATAATATTGGTTCTGTCACTGGTCATCTAATGTCACTCAGGTTAGCCAATTCATGAAGATGAATCCCTCGAATTATATAGGTTCCAATGTAGAGGAATATCATTATGAATTTGAGGATGAGATGGAAAATAATTTAGAGTTATGAATACTAGTGATATAGAGAGGGTAAAATTTATAGCCTATCAATTGAAAGGGGTGTCTTATTAGTGATATGATAAGCAAAAAAAGTTGAGAGGTAAAGATGTAGAACCGGCAGTATAGGAAAAGTTTTCTGACACTTTTCATGACCACTTCTTTATTTGGGAGTTGAGGGAAGCTAAGAGTGAGAAGTTTGTGAATCTAAAGAAGGGTAAGATATGTGTTAAAGAGTATGCACAAAATTTCACCCAACTTTCTCGTTATGGCTTAGAGTTGGTGTCCAATATGAGATCTCGTATGAGAAAGTTTGTATCTAGTCTGTCTAATAATATGGTGCTAGGATATAAGGGGGCAATATTGAATAGTGATATTGATATATCTAGGTTGGTAGTGTATATACAGTAAGTAGAGAAAGAAAATAAGAAAAAGGAAGAGATAGAGGAGAGGTAGACTAAGAGGGTTATATCGGCATATTAGGATGTGAGCCGGCACAAGGTGGAAAATGGGGCAAGAAATTGTCCAAGAAGAAATTTTGAGGTAATGTGCAATCATTAACTAGTGCAACTACACCTAAGCCTCTAAGTGATCAGCAATTTTAGTCCAATAATGGGCCAAGGATACAGGGCCCTCAGTATCAGGGTAGTGTAGCTCAAGCCAATTAGGTCGCATCCTCATTGCAGCACTTGTTGGAAATTTCACCCAGGGAAGTGGTTATATGGACTCTTGTGTGCTATGGTTGTGGTCATTCTGTTCATTTTCAGAGAGATTTTCCCTTTTGGATAACAATGTTGCATAAATCCACCTGAGATCAGTTCTCAAGAATTCGAGTTGAAGGTTTAGTACATCTAAAGTTCTAAACTCTAGTTGTATATTATTGTCTTTGCATTTATCATTCATATAGCAACAAACTCTGGTTCTCTTGGGTTTGTTTATTGCTCACTAATTTTGGTTCGCAACTGTATTTAGCAAATCTAGGTGGGATCACTAGGTTCACATGAACCCATGCTCCCCTACCCTAGATCATGTATAGTAGTATTATGTTTTTCTAAAAATATTTAAATATACATGTGTGAATACGCACTTGAAGCACATATTTTCACAATAGTGTCCATCCTTTTGAAATTCTAGATAGAGCTGGACGTGGTGGTGCTGCTGACCAGACTGACCATTAGTAGCTTGATCGGATGAAAAAATATTTATGACTTTTGAAATCTTTTGTAACTAAATTTTACTTGTATATGGCAAAGATCATAAAAATGTTTTTGAAAAAGGTACAATTGCATAAAGGTAACAATATATGGTACTCCCTCTACACCATTTATGTGATACAATTGAAATTTAGAAATTCATTCTTCTAAACTTTGATCATAAATTAACAAATACTAGATTTAAAGTTTTTTTAAATGAGATTTATTGATTTCGAAAATATGTAAGAAAGACTATAAATTATAAAAATTAACAACTTAAAATATTCAAAAGATAAAAGATTACGATCAAGAATAAAATAATTAACACTCAAAATTCCAATTGTATCACATAAGTGACGGAGGGAACATTAGATAATGCTATATCATGTCTAAACTTGGCATGCATGCTATCATATATTCTGAGCTCCTAAATTACTTGAGTCAATAAGTATGGTCAAGTGTCTTCAATAGGTTAGGCATACGAAAGAGAGGGAAAAATAATATTAACCATAAAAGTTGTGAGATAAATTATCGGCAGCTAACTAGGAGGCACATCGGTGTCGTCTACACAATAATAATAACTAAGGAGTGACAAGCTTGACAAATTTATATATATAATAAAGGAGATTTAACAAAAAAATAATTTTGCAGATTATAAATTGTTTCATATTTATTCCATATATATATATATATATATATATATATATATGTAGTGTAACTGCATGTGCCTCGGATGTGCCTTACACTTTTAATGTTTGATTATTTAAAATTAAAAAATTTTATTTATTGTATAAATTTTTAATGATGTATAAAAAATTTAGATCACTTTTCGAAGATCATTCACACTTTAATTTAATAATGTAACATAAACATATATTTTAGTGTCAACACACACATATATATTTTACCACCAGAAATTCTAATTTTTCTTATTTAAAATCTTTTCTTTTGTTTTAAAGTCAAATCTTTACAAGATCATTCATTACATTCTTATTGCGTACTTAAAACTTTTAAAATTTTGGTACTTCTTAAAATTTTCTTATTCTAATGCTTTTATATTTATTTCTAGGCATTTCAAATTTTCTTAGAACGAAATTTAGTTGATTTAAATTTTTAAACTAATAAAAAAGGTATTAGTTGTTATTAATTCGGATGACTTCTTATAAGAAAAGGTTTTACCATAAATATTTAATTAATTTTGAACTCTTAAATATCAGAAAAAATAGTGAAAAGATGATTTTATCTAAAGTAAAGACTTTTAATAAAAAGTTCAAATAATATTTCTAAGGCCCTTCATACTTTTAATATATTATAGATATAGATTATAGATATAGATATATATTATAGATAAAAAAAAATAGTATAGCCTATAATTATGCCAAGTGCATCTTGAGAGCTAGCTACTTGACATTTGACAACAAAAAAATTATTAATGTAGATTATTAATTTTTTTATATTTATCAATATATAAAATAAAGGACATTTTCAACCAAGAAAAATCAATTTTGTAGATTATTAATTGTTTTATATTTATTCCTTATTTTTTTGTCAAATCTCCTATATACATACATACATATGTCTGTATGTATGTATGTATGTATACAGGAGATTTGACAAAAAAATAAGGAATAAATATAAAACAATTAATAATCTACAATATATATTGTGTTATATTTATTCCTTATTTTTTTTATATTAATTGAGATTTGACAAGAAAAACAACTTTGTAGATTATTAATTGTTCTATATTTATTCCCTATTTTCTCTTATTTATAAGAGGAGTTGAGCAGCTGAAGCAGGCAGGAGGTCGACATGCCTGCTTCAGCAATTTCTACTGTAGTTTTACTATATCACCCCTAATTAATTATTACAAGTCATTTATGTATTAAAAAATTAATAATATTTAGAAAAAAAAATTAAAATAGACATTTATGACATTTATGCTTTAGTTGCTTCAATCGTAATTTTACTATATCATCCCTAATTAATTATTATATCTCTAATTAAATATTATAAGGCATTTACATATTAACAAATTAATAATATTTTATTAGTAAAAAAGTAAAATAGACATTTATGGCTGTTTCAATAATAATTTTAGTATACCATCATTAACTTATTATTATACAAGTATTTTGTGTAGTAATTTTGCTATGTCGCTTCCGATTAGTTATTACAAGTCACTTAAGACATGTGTGCTTCATTGCTCTCAGTGTAATTTTACTATATCACTCCTAATTAATTATTATGATTGTCTAGGTATTGAATAATTGATTATATTTCATAAAAAAGGTAAAAGATACACAAATGATATGTCAACATAAAAAATTTGATTGACTATCAAAATTATACTAGTGCACATAAATTGAGATAGGACAGAGCAAGACAATAACGTATATTATTTGAAAGTAAAATAAAAAGTATTATAGATCATAATAATTATGAACTTAATATAAAAGTATATATGTAAAATAAATTGATTGATTGTCGAAATTTTATCTGTGCCACATAAATTGAGACTAGGAGAATATTCATATATTATTGAAAAATAATGTAAAAGACATTATAAATCGCATAATTAACAACTTAAAATATTTTTAAAAATAAAATATTTGACTGACTCTTGAAATTATATTAGCATCATTTACAACGAAAATGAAGAAAAAAAATTATAAATCAAAATAATTAAAAACATAAATTATTTTAATAGTTTAAATTGAGATAAAATAAAATAATATATATTGGGTCTGTGCTGGCACGACAATCGATATCTAGTATTTCATATAAAGGAGATTTGACAACGAAAAAAAATCAATTTTGTAGATTATTAATTGTTTCATATTTATTCATCATTTACTTTATATCTATCTATAATAAAATTTATTTGACAAGAAAAATAATTTTGTAGATTATTAATTATTTCATATTAGGGTAAAAATAATTAAGTCTAATTTCTATTGGATTAAAACTATTAAGATTGTCTCTTATTGGATGAAAATAGCTAAGATTTGTCCTTAAATAGTCATCTTGAATTATATACCTATAATATATTAAAAGAGTAAAAGACCATAGAAATGTTATATGAATTTTTTTCATCATTATCAATCTTTTCTTTAGACAAAATCATCTTTTCACTATTTTTCCTAATATTTAAGAGTTAAAAATTAATTAAATATATTTATGATAAAACCTTTTCTTATTAGAACTCATTAGAATTAATGTCAACTAATACTTTCTTCATTAGTTTAAGAATTTTAAATCAACTAAAATATATTTTAAGAAGATTTGAAAGTCTAGAAATAAATATAAAAGCGCTATAATAAGAAAAAATTAAGAAGTATCAAATTTTTAAAAGTTTTAAGTACATAAAAAGAATGTATCAATGGTTTTGTAAAGATTTGACTTTAAAACAAAAGAAGATTTTAAATATAAAGGAAAAAAAAAAGAAAAAAAACTGCACCACAAATATGATTCGAATTTATGCGTCTCTCTTAGCCTCTTGTAGCAAACGAAAGAGTTAGTATATGTCAAATGCAAAAGTGATGATCCAACAATTACTTGAAGCTTCTTGTGGTAAAGTAGATATGTGCTTATACTAAAATATATGTTGATATTTAAGCGTTACGAATCCTTTGAAATGTAATTTAAACTTTTATACTTCATTACAAATCTCCACAATAGATAAAATCATTTAATAAATGGTGCACGTGCGAGGCACACACCGGTTAATTTAGTATTTAAAAATAATAATAATAATAATAATAATAATAATAATAATAATAATAATAATAAGAAGAAGAAGAAGAAGAAGAAGAAGAAGAAGAAGAAGAAGAAGAAGAAGAAGAAGAACAAAAGAAAAAAAATTATATATATTTAATAAATGATAATTGTCTAACCTATAATTAAGCCATTTAACATCTTGAACCAGCTACTTGACATTTGACAAACCAAAAACAATAATTTTATAGATTATTAATAATTTCATAATTATTTCATATCTATATATATAATAAAGGAGATTTGACCGAAAAAACAATTTTAATGATTATTAATTGTTTCATATTTATTTTATTTTTATTTTATTGTGGTAAAAAAACAACTAAGTCTAACTTCTATTGGATAAAAACTATTAAGACTGGCTTCTATTGGCTTAAAATAACTAAGATTTGTCCTTAGATAGTCTTCTAGAATTATATATTTAAAAAAATAAAAATAAAAAAATATATCAAAAATTTATTGAATTATATATATTCATATTTTTAATTATTTCATATTTATTTCGTACCTATATACATAATAAAGGAGAATTGCTTAGCCTATAATTACGCCAAGTGGCTTTTTGAGAATTGGCTACTTGTAATTTAACAACAAAAAAAATAGTTTTGTCGATTATTAATTATTTCATATCCATATATATAATAAATGATATTTGACCAAAAAAATAATTTTGTAGATTATTAATTATTTCATATTTATTTCAAATCTATATATATAATTAAGGTGAATAACCTATCCTATTACTATGTCAAGTGACTTCATGGGAACTAGCTACTTCACATTTGACAACAAAAAGATAATTTGATAGATTGTTAATTGTTTTCCCATATTTATTTCATATCTATATATATAAAAAAGGAGATTTGACAAAAAATAATTTTGTAGATAATTAATTGTTTCATTTTTATTCTATATTTATTTCATATCTATATATAATAAAGGAGAATAGTCTAGCTATAATTATGCCAAGTGACTTTTTGGGAACTAGCTACTTTACTCTTGACAATAAAATATTTATTTTGTAAATTATTAATTGTTTCATATTTGTCCCATATTTATTTTATATCTATATATAATAAAGAATTTTTGGCAATGAAAAACATATTGTAGATTATTAATTGTTGCAAATTTATTTCATATTTATATTTCAAGCGGTTTTTTTTTTTTTTTGATTTCCCATCCCGTGTACAGTACCCGCAATGGAGCCCGACTAATCCGAATTTGCGTCGGGTAGGGCCCCATTCGGGGGGTAGCGCTCCCTATTAAGGATTTTTCCATACCCAAAGCTTGTACCCGAGACCTCTGGTTAAGGGAGGAGCATCCCCGTCCACTGCACCATATCTTTGGTGGTTCCAAGTGGCTTCTTGAGAACTAATTAGTTGACATTTGACAACGAAAAAAATTAATTTTGTATATTATTAATTATTTCATATTTCATATCTACTTCATATCTATATCGAACAAAATCCTTTATTTTACTACTATTTTTCTAGAGGGGGATTTATTCCTACTTTTCACTTTTAAAATGAATTCTTTTACTGTGGAAGCTGTACCACCCTATTTAATGATTTATGGACTTTTGAAACTAGATGAGCTATTTTGAAAATTAAATCGGGAATGATTTCGGTTCATTATTAGTTCACTCTCTTACCACTACTATTTACTTTGATCGAGAGAGATCTGACCCTTCTAAGCTATTATGCCAAATTAGTTTTGAACTTGATCTCGGGCAATGGATTTATAGGTTTACATTCTTTTAGTCACGGTTCAAGTTCGTGAACTTATTATACTCTCCAGTACTAAATGAAGTAGTTTGATTATGATCGTCATTAGAAGTCTTAGTATATGAGCAACCAGTGTATATGGATATCCCGAGTCTCCTATGGGCCTCTTTACCCATAAGCCATAGTGTTTGAGAAGGATGATCGCCATAGGTGCTGCCTTTGTGAGCTGCTGAGTTGGAGGAGGTGTACAAACTCTGTTCATTATGGCACTCGAATTGGATATGGTATTATCAATTTCTTGCATTAATTTATTTTTATGCATCACCTATCACCAGTATAATTATGTGGTGCTTATGTCTATTAGGTTTATGGGGAGGGGTGTTGTATAGGTATAAGTTATTGTTGTTGTTTATTGAGTGCTTGCTTGCACTTTTTGGGCTTATGGAGTCCCATGTTAGGTTATTGTTTCTTCGGAATAGTCGGTTACTTTATCATTGGTTATTATGGTTAGTTCATGACAGGATGGCTATGGACTCATAACCAAGATTTTTGGTACATTTCTTAATCCTTTCTTTCTCATAGTAAGATATGTTATTAATAGATTATCTTATGTTTAGTCATCCTTCGATTGGATTCTTTGTTATGCTAGTATTTGCTTTCATTCTTGGTTATGAGCCCCGAGATATTAGGTTGGATCTTTCAGATTATTACCTTTGAGTTTGCTCATTGAGTTCTCTACCTAGGGCCATCGATATCATATGCTCTACTGAAATAGATTTCACGTAAAACCAGCTAACCCTTAACTTGGAACAATGCGTGAAAATGAACTCCATCCCATTTTGGTTAGGACTATATAAATTCATGTCATATATGTATCTCTTGGCCTTGTACTACTACTATATATCATTCTTTCACTCTTTATTTGTATATTTATGAGTGATGTATGGTATTACACTTTTGTTCTTGATTACTGTTAGAGTAGGATAGTTTATCTTCACTGATGCATTAGTATTATTACGTTTTGTTTTAATGGATAGTTTCCTATAGTTATATTCTTGATTTACATGTTATTTATTCTTGCATTATCTTCAGAGCTTAGTCGACTGATATCAAGTGAGAGTCACATGTTTTGGTACTAATAGTATACTTCTACAACCTGCAGATCCTAGTACGAGTTTTTGTTTTTGATGTGTACATCATGTAGAGCAGCCATGGATCGGAGATTTGGGGTAAGCTCCTGATGTTCGAAGTATTCTTTCTCTTCCACTTATTGTTAGAATGGTCTCTATTTTGTATTCCGAGACATCTTTGTATATATATTTATTTTTTATTTCACTTGTACTTCTATTGTATTAGAATATCTTACACTGAATTCACTATGTTTTGGAAATACATTTACCTTTTTTCTTTCTTTCTACTTGTCATTTAGTTTTGCTTTCACCTCTCTTATTAGTCCGTTACAAGTTATTCTGAACCATGGGTTGGGTTACCCACTCGTGAATTATAGTAGGTGTCATCAGTTGGATTATAATAGTTTGATTCCAGTTGAATGAAAAAACTGTTAAAACTTATTTCATTCATGATAGCCATCCAATTAGAATTTGTGTACTTTCACAAGGATTGTGAAATGGAGGAAATTTTTATAAAGAAATAAAGTTACTAGAATTCAATTTTTATAAATATAATAAATTTTGGTAAAATTACAATAAACTTATAACTGAAAATTACAAGTGAAGAAAATAAAAAAGAATATCTTCTTCTTCTTCGGTTGAGGCACGAATATCTTGCTCTCTTTAAGGAGATTCAAGCCCACTGCAGAAAATATTTCACCGGTCCGGTAGTAATCTTCTTGACTTGTACCCTCCAGAATTCAACATCATTTCTCACTAAGAACAACTCAACAACTCTGGACAAGTGTTGAGTTCAAAGCTCCACAAAAAGAACAACTCCCTTCAACATATAAACTCTCTTTTTTACTTACTTTTTTGTGAACTCTATATTATCTTATTGTGTCCCAAAACCATGAAAGACCACCTTTATTTGTAGGTGAATAAATCTTCCATGCAATGAATAAGAAGAATAAATGGAAATATTAATAGAGTAGAGTTTACAATGGTTACAAGAGTTACAACACATAAAAAATAGGGTAATGGAGGAATAAAAAGTGGAATTTATAAGAGTTACATGAAACTTTGTCCACATTCTATCCCACTAAATATTGTGATTAAAGACACAAATAAACTCAAATGAATGGAGGTTTAAAGCTTAAAGAAATAATCATACAACGTGAAAGAAATGTTATTATATGCCTTAAACAAGGCAATTAACTCCAAAGAAGTAACAACTTATAATTTCATAGTGCAGAAGAGATGTCCAGCAATTTACTACATGTTTTCAAACGTTTCCAGTGATGTAACACAAGAAAAATTGTAATAGAAAGAGTAATGCACCATTATGCTACATAACCTCCAAAACCATGCATAGTAATATTTATTAAATAATAATAATGTTAAAATGCTAAAATAACATCAATCCCCCGCTCATTTTAATATTTATAAGAGAGTCTACTAGTCAAAGAAAGACTACCATGCATAATGAAGGTGTGCTTTGCATTGAACCTTCACTTAGTAATATAGTATTTTTACTCCAAAGTCATAGTGGTCTTAGACTTGAACTATGACTGCTTAGGAGAAATAAAAAGTTACTGCTTACACATAATAGTCAAAGTGTTGACATGAGCTTTATAGCCAGCACATTATGGCCTTGTACTATCCCGATTTTAATGAGTGCCTTTTTGAGAATAAGCCTAATTCTTATAGGAAGCGGCCTACCTCCATACTCATATAGGTGAAATCTATCGAAAGTGCTCCTTTAATTTAGCACTCCACTTATACGAGCTACAAATTTTCATTAAGAGTTTTTAAAACTCAACCTCACCATCATTACAGGTTAATGCACTCACACCATAGGGAGGGATTAAAAAGTGCATTTTTCACAGCAAGTCATCATGTGATTCGTTTTCCCATTGAACCTGGTTATAGGATCTGTAGTCCCTTGGTTGGGTATCCTCATATATAACTCAAAATTCAATAGGTTTCAATTCCATCCCCCTCGATATGATCTAGACTTTTTCTCTTGCTAAGGCCTTAGTCAATAGATCTGCAAGATTATCACAAGATTTGACATAATCAAAATTAATGGTATCATTTATCAAATATGATCTCACATTACTGTGTTTTCTACTTATAGGTCTGGATTTACCATTGTAATAACAGTTTTGAACTCTACCAATTGCAGTAGCACTATCACAATGAATTAATATAGGAAGAATTGGTTTTTCAAAATAAGGTATTTGTAAAAACAAATCTCTCAACCAATTCGCTTCCTCACTAGCTGAAGCTAAAGCAATTAGTTCAACCTCATGGTAGAGTTAGCAATAATTGTTTGGTTTTTAGATTTCCAACAAATAGCACCACCACCCAAAGTAAATATATAAATAACAGTAGACAACGAATCACCTGATTGAGTGTTCCAAGGATCGATTCTTATGGAATTTATGGCATTTATGATTATGATTCATCCAACAATATTGATGAATTAATATATAGTTTCCTAAGTCATCGCAAGGATCAAACCACAAGCACCAATGTTGTTGCTTTTCTTCACTCTTCATCTAGGGAAAGCAATATGATGAATAACTTGAATGTTGTTGTCGATCTTAATGATGAGAAGGCCTCTCCTGATAATTAATTTACAATTAAATATAGGTTATAGATTTGGCTGTCATCAGGGAAGAGTTTATCAATCTTATTTTATTTACTTTTGGATTGTCAGTGAAGTCTGTGTCTTTTAGTCTATGAGTCTTTCTATTGGTTAGTTGTTGTCCTTTTATTTTTAGTCATTTAATAAGTTTCTATCATTTTTTTAGTCATATATTTCTCCACTGTCTTAGCTATGACGTATAAGGTCTTATGGTATATTTTTCCTTTTTTTCTTATATGGGTATCCTAATAAAATAAACTTTTCTCTATTAGCAGCTTGCAATGACTCTCAAGGTTATTTTATAAGTTTTTACTTTTTCGTTTTCATGTTTGACCCTACCCATAACTTTGGTGAGTTGCTTGTCACTTGTAAAGATAGGTGATATGATTCCTGATTTATCTAATACATTATTGATGAGTTTTAGATGTTTGAAAATCGAAGTTTGACCAAATTCAACAATTGAGATTGAGGAGGTAGATTTTGAGTTTTGGCAATTTCACTAGGTCTGGGGAGTAATTTATTGTATGGTTGGGTGGTTTGCAACATCTAGAGGCACTCGAGAGTGGTTTGGACCCTTGAATTGAATTCTAGAGTACTTAAAGATTAGAATTGACCATGAGAAATAATTGTAACATCTCTCAAGGTCATTTTGTAATTTTTTTTCTTCTTTTTCGTTACTTTCCCTCCCCATAGCTATGGCACATGATTACCTACTTATGTCTTATGGAAATAGGTGACATGATTTTCAAGGTGATCAAATGTATTTTGGATAAGTTTTTTTTTTGGTTTTGAAAATTAAAAATTTAGTAAGTTTGACCAAACTCAACATTTAGAGTTGGCGAGGTCAACTCCGTATTTTGATGATTTCACTCTGCCCGGAAAATGATTTATAATATAATAAATAAATGATATATGACCATACCCTTCTTTCATTCCTTCAAAATTAACTCAGGACCCCCTCCTCACTGCTTGAGGTCAAGGTTACTCCTCTTACCCAACTTCACAATATATAGCACTCAAAATTCTTAATCAGATACAGATTATAACTTTGATCTCTCAACTTTCGATCGTCATTCAATAAGTCCTTTAATTTACCAAATGACTCAAAAGTGTTCTCATAAACTCATAAGTTAAGATTCAATTCACATGCAAGCTCTTACAATGTTTCCTTGAATACAATTTATACATGTAATAGTCAACCTTGGGGATCCTTCGCAAATTGTCATTACTACAATCATTTTAAATGATGAACTGGCCCACAAATCTTTACACTTCATAAGTTTATATGTGTTCTTCTTATTGTAAGGAATTTCCATTTATCTAATTGAAATATACATTGAACCTCTCTAGGTAGTTGCTGTAGAGAAGATTAAAAGTTCTGTTTCTATTAGATGATATCAGCTTAGTGAAAATTCAACTATTTAATTACCTTCCTTGAAAAAGTGAGTAATATAAAAAATAGAGTCATTGTTATGATTGATATCTTAGGTAATCTTCTTCAGTTTCAAATATCAATATCTCTATTTGTTATCATAGTTTCCACCACCAAAGAATTCGATTCAATGTTTTTTTTTTCAATTCCATACTATAGTTGCTCAAACCAGTATCGTTAATGTTTTTATATGTTTTTGGAAAATGGGTTTTTGATTCTTATTTCTTGAAAACTAATTAAAGTCTATAATATTGAAAATAGGGTTGTCACTTAATTCTTAAAAGAAATTAAGAGAACTTGATAAACGTAGAAATCTTTTAACCAAGGAATCCATTAGAAGTTCAAAGATCAACGTATACGTATATATATATGTATATATATTCACACACACACACACACATATATATATATGTATGTATGTATGTATGTATTTTTCATTCATTGTAGATCTGACCAAGAAACATGGATATTGTGGAAGCCGCATATCGATGCAACTGTCTATTTTGCTACCTTCTAGTAAAATGTTCATATCTTCTGGTCGAAAAGTTTAAATGATGAATGGTTTGAAGAGTTTAAAACTAGACTTGATGGATTTTTATTTGATAGCTAGTAGTCTTTCTAATTCTATATATATTTGGGAGATATGTGTGTACATGTTAGACCATGCACGAGGTTATGTGAAATATTCCACCGTATTAAACCTTCAAGTTGCACTTTTATTTTAAGGCTCCATTTGTCCTCTCGCTTTTAGTGTAACGCTTCAAGTGACTTCATCTAAGTGTTTCTAGGTGTAATCACTCATTTAAAACTATTCTCCGACATCCCATTGTCGGGTAACGTGAATTGTAAGAATTTGAATCGTAAGTAATAATAATTAGCAACTTAAAGTAATTAAAAAGATGTAAAAAAATTTAGTTGACTCTCTAAATTTTATTACTGCCAGATAAATTAGAATGGAAGAAAAAGTACAATAAATTACAATAATTATTAATATAAAATATTTAGAAAATTATTTTTATAAATTAGTTAACTCTAAAAATTGTATCAGTACCACATAAATTGAGATAGAGAGTGTAACATATATTATTTGAAAATTATGTAAAATTTTATTATAAGTCACAATAGTTGACCTAAAAATATTTTTCACGTTGGGACTATGCTAACACGGGTGATATCCTCCTAGTTTAATTATACACACCAAGGTATGATATGGATCTATTGAGGAAAATTTTGAAAGTGCTATTGGATTTGGGGAATTCATACATATGTGTTAGGTGGTTAACCTACAAAAAATTAGCATTGGAAAATTTCATACATAAACAAGATTTTTCCGCAAAAAAAAAATGCAAAAGAAAATTTAGTTTTCGAAGTCTCAAGTCAAACTCATCCACCCAAAAGTATATCATTTTAATGATTGAGAACTACACAATGATGGTCTAAAATTAAAGAACTAAAACAATTTTGTAGATTATTAATTTTTTCATATTTATTCAATATTTATTTCATATCTATATATATATATATATATATATATATATATATAAATAGGAATAGTCTATCCTATAATTACGTTAAGTAGTTGAAGCAGACATGCCATAAATATTTATTTTTTAATTAAATATAATAAATTTTGTAATATATAAATTACATACAATAATTAATTATGGGTGATATAATAAAATCACGATTGAAGCAACTGACAAGCATGTCGAAACCGTTGCTTCTATAGAATAGAAATATATGACTACAAAAATTAATTTATAGTACACACATACATTCTAAATATTTTTGAGTTGTCTTTTTTATTTTTACAAACTTATTTTGAGTGTACTATGCTTAAAAGACATTAAACATTTAACTTCACATAATAATATTATTTATAAAAGTAAGAAATAATTTTAATTAATAAGATATTAGCCATTATTTACTAATACATTACCTTGGATGTTGTTGCGAAACCTCTTATTTATTAATATGGAGTTTTGATTTGTTTAATTCAAAATTCTAAAATATTCTTAATAAAAAGTAGGTAGTTCTTATTTCTTTTATCATGCAAATTTTGTACCTTTTGTTTCATCTTCAATATTATTTTATATGAAATTAAAATCATAAAACTCACCATTAAAATATTTTTGGGACCTCAAAAGTTTGGGTGATTAAATCATATAGTAACACCTACCATTAAAATTTTTTTGGGACCTCAAAAATTTGGGTGCTTAAATCATAGAGTAACACCTACCCCACACGTTTAAGGTGTTTAAATTAGCTCGTCAAGACTTATGATTAAAATTCTATTGATTCACGTCGCCCAACGATGGGATGTTGGAGAGTAGTTTAAAATGAGTGATTACACCGGTGCGGATAAGCGGATAACTTACTAGTGATTATCATGTTTGTTGAAATGCTATGTCATAGTATTACTTAGTTATTTGTTTTAACCTTATTAATTCTTCTATATTATTTTTAAGGTATACTATATTTTCTATATTTCTGATTTTTATGTAGTCAAGTAAATTCTTTTTCATAAGTGTTTCTATTAATCTTATTTGCTCCATATCTTTTCTCCAATATTCTAAGTATTCGTAGATTATCATTTTATCCTATAGTAGTTGTAATTTTACAAATTTCTATGTAATAACTTATTCTAATCGTGCTATATTTGATATGTAATTCTATGTTATCATGTGATCCATTAACATTTGTTGTTCATGTATAGTACTATATAAACTCTCATTTGTATCTCCTTTTTCTAAGGTTAATTTTATTCTAAGTAATCTTTCTTCTAATTGTCTTTTGTCTCTTTTAAGATGATTCCTGTAATTAATTTTTTCATATAGCCAACTTTGTTTTTCTCTAACTCTTCTAATATATTCTAATAGGGGGGTGCGGATAACTAACTTGTAATAAGTATATATTTTTAAGTAATAAGTATTTATTTGTAAGTAAATTATTTAGTGTATATTATTGGTTGGTTTAATTTTCATTTTTATGCTCTTGACTTAAGATGTTTTATTAATTCATATTCTAAATTAGATATTATCGTAATTAAACTGTCTAATATTTTAGGATCTTCGTTAGTATTATATAATCTTTTCTATTCTAGGTATAAACTATATAGTTTAGTTTCAATATCTTTTAATGATTTATTCTTTTCATAAGATGTATTCATTAATTTGTGTAGTTTATTATTTTATCCTATTGAAATTTTAGCAATTTCTGTGTAGTTTTTTATTCTAACTTTGCTATATTCAATGCATAGGCTTATGTTCTTTATCTGAGTAACTAGTATTTGTTGTTCATGTATAGTTAATTTTCCATCTGTATTAAATAATTTTTTGTATGTATTAAATCAATCATTATCTGTATCTTCTTTTTCTAAGGTTAATTTCATTTTAAGTAATTTTTCTTCTAGTTGTCATTTTTCTATTCCAAGTTGATTTTTGTAATTAACTTCTTCATATATCCAATTTTGCTTTTCTCTAATTTTTTTTTTATATATTCTAACATTTATTTATTCTGAATAATATCCATCTGAATCTAAGTAATATTGATGTTCATAATATATGTGTAAGTTTTCTATACTGTTTAATAATTCTTCCTCTTCATAATCTTATAATTTTTCCCATATTATTTTCTTTATTTCTATAATTTCTATATCTCTAAGTATATATAAAACAAGTATTTTAATATCACCTGTCATTTAAGCTTGATAATATTTTGCAGTTGTTTGTTTTAGTCTTAGTAGTTCTTGCATATTTTCATTAAGAAATTTTATATCTTTAGTTTTCATATATTTGTGTATATTTACTTTCATCTATTTTTCTACTAACTGTATGTTTCTCATATCTTTTTCAAAAAATTTTAGATATATGTAATTTATCATGGTAAGTATTTGTAAGAGTAATTAGGTAGGTATGGTATGTAATTTATTCTAGTCATATAATATTTACCAAATGCTTTTTCTAATATGATTTTTCTTATATCTACTTACAAAATAAGTATTTTAAATTTATCTACCATTACATCAGATAAATAATTATTTATTTTCATAAAATTGCTATTTTTAAAATATTTCCTTCAATCATGTACATAACAAAATATGGTCATCTTAAATTACTATATACTAGATTATTCTTAAATAACATGTTCTTCGGTCACTATTATCATGGTAATCTGGATATTTTTCCCTTAAACAACGCCTCTACTCTGGTTACTCCCCACCACGGCTTCTTGCCTCATTGATTTCACCTTTAAGATGGCATAGTTCTTAAAAATTTTTCTCCTTTTTCACTTTGCTAATAAACTTCTTAACATATTATTCTTCGAATAATTCTACTATAAAGTAAGTAACATAAATTTATTTTATCATACCATGAGTGTTAGGAATTATGAATTTAGCTATTCATAATCATAAATAAATATACCTGTTCGGGTAGGTTTGATATTTCTAAGGTTTGTTCCTCCATAGCTTTTTCCATTGAAATAAATCTGTTTTTTAATAACTAACCAAAATATTTGTTTTGGACAAGAGAGAGTTTATTCTTCAACACATGAAGGCTTGCTCTGCAATGCCTTCGGTTCATCTTATTTATAGACTGAATCTTTACAAGAGTATTCACGTTTCTAAAATTAGTCTACAAAAAAATCTCCTAATAAGACAAAAATTATTAATGCCTAGACTAATAATAGTCAAAAAGCCTAAAGCCTAAAAGCTTAGCCTATACAAAAGTTTTCAATATTTTACGTAAAGTAAATTGTGAAAGTTTACATGTCCCTTTCACAATTTAATAGCTTGTCTTCTATAATTACTCTGTTGATATCTTCTTGTTGTCGTATCTGCTGTTTTTCCATATCTCCATTATTGCTTCTTATCTTGTATCTTCCAGCTGGCGTTCTTATCTACTTGGTTGATTTTTTTTCTATTCTAGCTGAACTTCTAGGATATCATTATCTCCTCCATTACATTTTGAATATTTATGATCTGGATATTTATGTCCAATTGTCTTGCAATATCTGGTTAATAATTCTTCTGAAATAAATTTTTCTCTGATAGCTCTGGCGATAGGTTCTGTCTCTGGTTTGAGTAACGTCAGAATCCATTACCTAATAGTTTGCATATCTGTTTCTCGTAATTCCTTTGAATTTGAATATATTAGTACATGATTTCTTGAATAATAACTCCATATGGGATTTTGGTTGCCGTATATGTTCGCTAGCTCTTGCAAAATTGTAGATAGTCCGATAATCCTCTTATTCGCATAAAATTTTGGTATCTCAATTCTAGGTATTTCTGGTTGTGGAATAATATCTTGTGGTATAATCATGTCTCGTGTCATTCCTATCTTTACAACTTGTATGGGTTTTTTAACTTCATCATATAATATCTCTGCTAGTGCCGTGTAAATTTTTATAAAAAATAGGGTACCTTTGGTTATTCTTTTAAAAATGCTAAATGCTTCATATATTTCCGGTATAGTGGATATCTCATTTCCGTCAGAGGTATATACAGTACTGAGTAGTCCATATTCATCGCAAGTTTTAACTAGACTTGGTTTGCTTTTAGGTAAAGTAATTAGCTTATTATATCCGGTAAATTTTCGGGTTATATAGTTTGTATTTGGTTCTTGGATGTTTATAGCTCTGGGGTTAGTATTTAAAAAGGTTTATACATTATAGATATTTTCTATATATGTTCGAGCTGTGTAGTTGTAAGTCTTTTTTTCTTGGTTTAAACTATCTCGGTATGTGGTAATTTGTAGGGGTATAAACATGGGATCTTTTGATGTATTTGGTATATATGGTTTATCAAATTGGTTGTTTAGGTTCATATTTGTGTTTTTCCTAACTCCTTTGCTTGTACCTGCAAAAGTAGATTGATAAACATTATAGGTTTTATGGAGTGTCCCATCATCTCCTTCTAGCTCTGGAACTTTAATGTCTTCCAATTGACATAGCTCTGCACACTGCTGAGTTAGCTGATTTGTAGCTATAGACTTCAGTTTAACTTCATTAGTCTTTAGCTTTTCTATTTGATTACCCATACTGTCCACTTTCATTGAAAGCGTAGTTAGGGTGTTGAGTATTTTTTCTAGAGTATCCTCTTCTATTATATCAGTCTGTATAGCTTTGTCTTGATATGTAATCTGCAATAACATTTTTGTTAGTACTAATTACTTCAATTATGAATGTGAAGTTTAATATATTCAAGACTAGTCTCCGAATCTCTTTTGTTGTAACCATATTTTGTATTTTCTTTGCTAACCACCAGCGTACCTGTGCATTATCCTTTCGTACAATAAACTTGTTATATACAATATATGGCTCAAATGCTAACAAACATTTATATAATGAACATAAATCTTTTCTATTTATTTCCCATTTTATTTCTGTTTCATTAAACGTACCTGAGTAGTATCTACAATGGTGTTCTAATTTTTCTTCTTCATATCTATATTTAAGTACTCCTCCATAACTACATTCACTAGCATCTGCTTCTACTATATATATAAATTTTCTATTTTCATCTCGAAATTGTAGTTTTGGTAATTCTTTACAAAGTAATTTTATTTTCTGAACTTTTTTTTTATCTTCTTCATTATAGTTATATTCTACATCCTTTTTAAATTTTTTCTGTAGTGGTTTTAAAGTTTCTGCTAATTTTGGAATATATTCCCTTACTTGGGTTACTAATCCTAAAAATGATTGTAATTTCTTTTTTGTATCTAATTCTTCTTTTGAATTTATTATTTTTTTTACTATATGTTGTTGCATTTTTACTCCACTCTTATCTATTTGTATTCCTAAAAATTCTATTTGATTTTTCATAATTTCAGCTTTCTTTTCACTTAGACTTATTCCCGATTTTTCTATTATATCTATAAATTGCCCTAATAATTTTAAATGTTCTTCTTTAGTTTTTGTATATAATAATATATCATCTATGTATACTATACAATTAGATAATTGTCTAAAATAACTATCCATAAAATGTTGATATCTACCTGTATATCCAAATGGTAATACGTTCCATTCATAAAATCCTTGTGGTACCGTAAATGCGGTTAATTATTTAGATTCTTCTTCTAACTTTAAATGGTAAAATCTTGATTTACAATCGAATTTACTAAAATAATTATATCCCTATATTTGTCTTATTTTTAATAACTTATTTGGTATTGGATAATTATATGTCATAATCTTTGCATTTAAATTTCTATAGTCAATAACCATTCTACTTTTTTCTCTTTTTTGTTCACTATGTTTATTTACTATAAATGCTGGACTATTATGTTTACTATTACTTTTTTGTATATATTATTTTTCTAATAATTCATCTATATGCATTTTAAATTCTTTTAAATCATCAAAATTATATGTTAATGGTTTCTGGGTTATTATACTATTTTTATCTATTAATTCAAATTTTATAGTAGTTTTATGTTTTTCCCATCCTTTTAATGGATCTTTACTGTATAATTGTTCTAATTTTTTCTTAATTATTTCTATCTTATTTATTGAAAATATAGTTATTTCTGTTTTATTTATCGAGAATACAACTAGTTCTATTGTATCTTCAGTATTTTTTATATTTTCTAACTTTTGTGTAATTTTTTCGCTTCCTTTTATCCAATCAGTTTTTCTTTCTTATTTTATTATTAACTCTTTTTGCTCTTACTTTCTGTTTATATGGTGTTGTAAACCACCAATCTGTTCTAGTTATTACATGTGGGTATAATTTATCTAAAAACGACATTCCTAAAAGTATATCTTTTGATGTTAGTTCATAATTATAAATTTCTTCTATTGTTAATATCTTATCTCATACTTGTATTTTTACATTCTTAGCTTTATAAGTAATTTAGCTTCCTTCATTATTAAATCCTTTAACTATTATTGATGTTTTTAATTTTTCCCATTTGCTTTCTGGTAAGCAATTATATCTACATAAATTAGCTTCTTCTCATGTATCTATCATAGGCGTATAATATCTACTGTAATATCCTTTTACTACTATCTTCATTAATACATATATTTTCATTTTATGTTAAGGTTCTTCTTAAGAATAATTTCTCTCTGTTATATGTTAAGGTTAATTGTGTATGTTCTATATTATATGGTTTTACTTGTTCTAGCCATTTTATTCCTAATATTATGTCTGCTTTTTGCATTTCTTCCTTTACTTCAAATTCTATTTTTATTTTTCTAATTCCTATTATTATTATTTTTTCTGCTATATTTTTTCTATTTATTAAACTTCTTGGTAGATCTGGGCATATATCATTATCAGTTTTTATTTCTTCATTTTTTACTAGATATTTTGCTATATAATTTTCTTCTTGTCCTGTATTTAAGTGTATTAAATATTCTTTTTCCTTTACCTTTCCTATTATGTAATATTGGTTTAAATTATTTGTTGAATTAGTTTCATAACTTGTTCTTTTTGATGAGCTTGATGATTCTGGTTTTTCATCAGCTATTCTTTTCGTTGTACTTATTCTATCATTTATTATTTCTAAATTTTCTTCTATATCTATGTCCCTATAGCTATAATCATTATAATCTATTGTTTTTACAATTTGTTCGAATGGACTTTCTATTCGTATTTTGTTAAACTTATTTTTTCCTGATATTTTATGTTTTGTTGTTAATACATTTTTGCATCTTGCTGTAAATATTTTACTTCCTGGGGTTAATTCTATTTCTGATATTTTCCAATATAATACTAATGATTTATCTATATTTTATCTGATACCGCTACTGAATAATTTGCACTTATTATAAATTTAAATTTTTGGTATATTAAGTTTCCTTTTATAGCAGTTATTATGCTTTTTTCTATAAGTTTTATAATTCTATCATCTGCTAAATATAATTCTATTGGCGTATCTATTCCTTCTCTAAAACATGCTTTTATTAATATCTCTGTACCTCCAAGGTGTACATATTTTATTGGGTCTCTACTTTTATATCATTTATCTCTTTATTAATTATTCTTTTTGTTACTAGTGGTATACTAGCTTTACCTTTTGCATATCTATAGTCTATTACATGTTCCTTTTGGCATACTACATAATATTCTTCTTTTTTCCTAGTAAACATATTTTTTATTATTGGTATTTTAAATATTTTTTCTACACTTAAGTCTAATTCTTTTCCTTTTATTTCATCAAATATGTTACTGTCAAATATTATTTTTTGGTCTGTTCCTTCATCATTTAAATATTCTTCCTTTGTTATAATTTTTATATTTTCTTCAGTCATTTGATTCATCTATTTCACTATCTATTTCATTGTCTGTTTCATTTTCTGAAATTTCATATATACTATCCTCACTTTCGAATTCATAATCTATATAATCTATTTGCATATATTCTATATTTTCTATTTTTATTTTTGATATCTATTTATTTTTAGGATTTTTAGGTAATTTACAATCTCTAGCTAAATGTCCTAATTTTTCACAATTATAACAAGTACATTCTTTTATAGATTTCTTTTTTCTATAGGGTCTTTTGTATTTATAATTTTTTTACATAATATCTTTTTCTTGGTTTCTTGTATTTATATTTTGATTTTTAATATTTCTTATATTTCTTATGTCTTTTTCTTTTCTTATAATATCTTTCTTCACATCCGAATTGGAGTGCTATTTTATTTTTGCAACATGCTAAATTTCTTATCAATGTTTTTTCCATTTTTAATTCTACTCTATATTTTTCACATAAGTTTCTATACCATTGTTGTAAAAATTTTATTCTTGCTCCTAGAGTATCTACTATTTTTGCTTCTTCCCAACTCTTTATTATTTTTGAACTAAATGGTTCGGGTAATTTATTAAAATATAATTTTCTTATTTTTTTATTTTCTTCTATATTATATGCTCCTTTATAATAATATTCTTTAAATGCGCAAGTATATTCATCTATATAACACATATTACATATTGGTAATTTTAACATTAAATTCCTATTTGTATCTTTTTCTTCATCTTGTTCTTTTTCTATTGTTGTCATACTACCAAATTCATCTTTTATAGCTGTTTCATATTTTTGTAATAATTCTATAGGTGTTAGTTTAGTTGTTGTTGATGATGTTCCTTCTGTAGGTTTGTTAGTTCTTAATAACTTCTTGCTATTTTCAGTTAAATTTGAAAACCATAATTTCACTGTTCCTATTAGTGTTGTTTCTATATATGCTGGTGCATCTGTTATATTTATATTATTATCTAATAATTATTTTGTCATATATCCTATCTATAATTGTATTTTTTTTGTATCTATTACACAGTCTAAGTCTAAAAAGTTATAATTTTTATTAACTATTTGTTTTGGTGTCCATTTGTCATATTAATTCTTTAGATTATATCTTTTAAACTTATTCTTATAATATGTAGGTTTTCTTATTTCTGATGTTCTAGGTATTATATTTTCATCTTCTTTTTTATCAAGAGTATTTATTTCTGTGTTGGTATTTTCTAAGTTTTCTTCATTAATTACTTTTTGTTTTTCATTGATTTCTAAATTTTTTGTATTTGTTAATATTTCTGTATATGTTTCACTATCTTCTGAATCATAATTATCTGTCTCTTCAACATCTATATATCTAGGTATGAATAGTAGCTATCATCATTTAAGTGTATTCGTTGTAATTCATCTTCTATCCAATTTTCATCTTCAATATCAAATACCTTTTCCCATATAATTTTCTTTATATCTTTTATCTCTATATCCTTAAGTACTTATAAAATAAGTATCTTAATTTCATCTATCATTTCATCAGGTAAGTAAGTATTCATTTTTCAAATGATGCTATTTTTCAAAATATTCCCTCCAATCATATACATTAAAAAATATGATCATTTTAGATCACTATATACTAGATTATTCTTAAATAACATGTTCTTCGATCACTATTAGCATGGTAATCCGGATACTTTTTTCCCTAAACAGCACCTCTACTCTGGTTACTCCCCTATCACGGCTTCTTTGCCTTACCGATTTCACCTTTAGAATGACATAGTTCTAGGAATTTTTCTCCTTTTCCTCTTTTCTAATAAACCTCAAAACATATTATTACTCGAATGATTCTACTATAAAGTAACTAACATGAGCTTATTTTATTATACTTATGATTGTCAGGAATTTATAAATTTAGCTATTCATAATTATAAATGAAAATACCTGTTCTGGTAGATTTGATAAATCTGTGCTTTGCTCATCCATAGCTTAGTGTAAAGCTGAATATCTTTATTGATTATATGAGAGAAAATTTTTATTGTATACAAGAAGGCTTGTTTTCCATGTAGAAAGTTTTGCCTTAACTTAGCAAATGTTTGTGCTATTTATAACCTAGAAAGAGAAAATGCATATACTATTCTATACTGTTCCTACTTTACATTTGTCATCTTTACAAAAGTAGAAAAGACTAAAGTAACTTTACAAAAAGAAAATCTTAAAGCTATCCTACAAAAAACAAAACTAATGACTTTTTGGCCAAAAAAGTCAAAAAGGCTAGTAAAAGCTAATAAATGCTTACATAATAATTTACGTATCATCTAATATTTCACATGTCACAAAGTTATCTAATAATTCATATGTCACTTTCATAACTTTAATATCTTGTCTTCTTGTCTCCTGCTTTATTTCGTCATTGATCCGTGTTGCTTTATATCTTTTATCTTCTAGCTGACGTCCTTATCTTCTTTTATTCTAGTTGAACCTATGGAATTAAATTATTTTCTCCATAACATTTTGAACATAAATGGTCTGAATATTTATGCCCTATTATTTTACAGTATCTGGTCAATAATTCATCTGAAATAAATTTTTCCTTAATTGCTCTGGTAGTTGGTCGTTTTTCTAGATTGAGCAACATCATAATCCATTTCCTAACTTCTTCCATATTTACTTGTCTTAACTCTCTTGAATTTGAATAAATCATTAGCTGGTCTCTTGAATAATAACTCTACATTGGATTCCCGTTTAGTTAGTTATTTGCTAGTTCTTGGATAATTGTGGATATTCCAATAATTCTTTTATTCGCATAAAAATCTAGTATATCTATTTTGGGTATTTCAACTTGCTGTTTAATATCTTCGGGTATGATCATATCTCCGGTCATTCCTATCTTCTCAACTTGTATAACTAGTTTACTTTTATCATACAATATCTCTGTTGGTGCCGTATAAAACTTTACAAAAAATAGGTTGCCCTTGGTTATCTTTTTGTAAGTGGTAATTGCTTTATATATTTCTGGTATAACAGATAATTCACTTCCATCTTGGGTATATACAGTATTGAGTAGTCCATAACTGAAACAGGTTTTAACTAGATTTGGGTTAGTTTTTTGTAATGCAATTAACTTATTGTATCCTTGTAGTTTTTGGGTTATATAATCTGAATTTGGTTCTTGAATGCTTGTAGCTCTGGGTCTAAGGTTTAAGTAGGTTTGTATCTTATGGATGTTTTCAATATATGATCTGGTTATGTGGTTATAAGCTTTCTTGTCATGGTTTAGGCTATCTAAATATGTAGTAGTTTGTGGGGGTATAAAGAAAGGGTCTTTTTGTGTTTTTGGTATAAATAGCTTGTCAAATATTTTGTTCATGTTCATATTTGGGTGCCTTCTAACTCCTTTGCTTGTACCTGCATAAGTAGATTGATAAACGTTATGAGTTTTTTGGAGTGTCTCAACGTCTCCTTTTATCTTTGAAATTTTATTGTCTTCCGATCGACATTTCTCTGCACATTGCTGAGTTATCTTAGTCATACCTTTTTAGTTTAACTTCATTAGTCTTTAGCTTTTCTATCTCATTTCCCATACTATCCACTTTCATTGAAAGCGTAGTTAGGGTTTTGAATATTTCTTCTAGAGTATCATCTTCTGTAATATTAGTTTGGGTAGCTTTGTCTTGATATTTAATCTGCAATAACATTCGTGTTAGTCTTAATTACTTCAATTGTAAATCAAAATTTAATATATTCAATACTAATCTTCGAATTTGCTTCGTTGTAACTGAATTTTGTATTTTTCTTGTTAATCACCATCGTACCTATGTATTATCTGTTCGTACAATAAACTTGTTATATACAATATATGGTTCAAATGCTAATAAACATTTATATAATGAGCATAATTCTTTTCTATTTATTTCCTATTTTATTTCTGTTTCATTAAACGTTCCTGAGTAGTATCTACAATGATGTTCTAATTTTTCTTCTTCATATCTATATTTAAGTACTCCTCCATAACTATATTCACTTGCATCTACTTCTACTATATATGTAAATTTTTTATTTTCATCTGGAAATTGTAATTTTGACAATTCTTTACAAAGTATTTTTATTTTCTGTACTTGTTTTTTATCTTCTTCGTTGTAATTATACTCTACATCCTTTCTTAATTTTTTCTGTAATGGGTTTAGGTTTTCTGCTAATTTTGGTATATATTCTCTTACTTGATTTACTAATCCTAAAAATGATTGTAATTTTTTTTGTGTATCTAATTCTTCTTTTGAATTTATTATTATTTGTACTATATGTTGTTGCATTTTTACTCCACTTTTATCTATTTGTATTCCTAAAAATTCTATCTGATTTTTCATTATTTCTGCTTTCTTTTCGCTTAGACTTATTCCTGAATTTTCTATTATACCTGTAAATTATTTTAATTATTTGAAATGTTCCTTTTTAGTTTTTGTATATAGTAGTATATCATCTATAAATACTATACAATTAGGTAATTGTTTGAACTAACTATCAATAAAGTGTTGGTATCTACCTGATGCATTTTTATATCCAAATGGTAACACATTCCATTCATAAAATCTTTGTGGCACTGTAAATGCAGTTAATTTTTTAGATTTTTCTTCTAACTTTAAATGGTAAAATCTTGATTTACAATCAAACTTACTAAAATAATTATATCCTTGTATCTGTCTTATTTTTAATATCTTATTTGGTATTAGATAATTATATGTCGTAGTTTTTGCATTTAGGTTTTTATAATCAATAACCATTCTACTTTTTCCTCTTTTTTGTTCACTGTGTTTATTTACTATAAATGCTGGGCTATTGTGTTTACTATTACTTTTTTGTATGTATTGTTTTTCTAATAATTCATCTATATACATTTCGAATTCTTTTAAATCATCAAAGTTATATGTTAATGATTTTTGGGTTATTTTATTATTTTTATCTATTAGCTCAATTTTTACAATAGTTTTATGTTTTTCCCATCCTTTTAATGGATCTTCACTGTTTAATTGTCTTATTTTTTTTCTTTATCATTTCTACCTTATCTATTGAAAATATAGTTATTTTTTCTTTATTTATTGAAAATATAACTAGTTCTATTGTATCTCCAGTATCTTTTATATTTTCTAATCTTTAAGTACTCTAGAATTCAATTCAAGGGTCCAAACTCTCGAGTGCCTCAAGATGTTGCAAACCACCCAACCAAACAATAAATTACTTCCTAGACCTAGTGAAATTGTCAAACCTCAAAATCTACCTCCTTAATCTCACTTGTTGAATCTGGTCAAATTTTTTGAGTTTCAAACATCTAAAACTCATCAATATACATTAGATTATATTAGGAAAAATTACACTTACCTCTACAAGTCACAAGCAACTCACTATAGTTATGGGTAGGGTCAAACATGTGGAAAAAAAGTAAAAGTACACCATAAGACCTTATACATCATAGATAATATAATGGAGAAATATAGGACTAAAGACATGACAATGACTTATTAAATGACTAAAAGTAAAAGGACAACAACCGACCAATAGAAAGACTCATATATTAAAAGATACAGACTTTACTAACAATCTAAAAGTAAATAAAATAAGATGGATAAAATCTTCTTTGATGACAACCTAATCTATAACCTCCATTTAGTTGTAAATTAATTATTCAGATAGGCCTTATCATCATATGGTTCAACAACACCATTCAAGTCATTCATCATATAACTTTCTCATAAGAAGACAGAAGAAGAGCAACAACATTGGTGCTTGTGGTTTGATCCTTGCAATGACTTAGGAAATTATATATTAATTCAGTGATATTGTTAGAGGAATCATAAGCATAAATGTCATATGGGGAAAAAGTAACAAAAGCAGCACGTGCACCCGTTGTAATTGAAAGCTTATCTGCATTCTTGATAAGAATTTTTATTCCCTCTTTGAAAGCTGCAAAGCGTGCTGCTTCAAAATCTTACACCTTCATTTCAGTGTTTTTTCAGCACACTCTTTTATTTTTCACCATCACAAAAGGTTTAAGGGAGCAGAAAAAAAGTGTTCTGGTCATTGAGAAGATATCCAAAAGGACTATGGTGTCAATCCTAATCTAACGGGTGACCCCTTATAACCTACGGTGGCTCTATAGTTCTGGAACTTAGGGATTTTTACTAAAGGTCTCAAACTAACTAACGGAAGAGCCTTCATCCTTGCATTCGCTCGGTGCTAAAATACTAATCCCAATGAAAGGCACTGAGAACTGATTACATTCATTATGATAATATCCTAGATTTAATAATAAGTGGATATTCTAAAATATGCTCAAATACATGTAAACTGGAGAATATGGCATTTACTACTATATGCATGCTTTCCTAGGTATCGGGTGTACATAACCCACCAACTCTAAACATAATAATATTAAACTGAAACATCATTAGGAATTTTGTGATTCAAGCCGAAAACTCAACAATATAGCATCAGAATAGTAGTTCATGATTTTGAGTATGGAAAAATGCTTAAAATTATGGGGAAACATAGATTCATGGTTAAATTCAAGAAACAAAGTGAGAAATTATAGAACCCATGCTTGCCATGGAACCCTAAAATAGAAGGGTAAATTTAACTTTATAATCTAGTGCTTTTTGGGACTCAATGGATGGAGAAGGCAACCACCCCTTTTTCTATTGAAAACTAAGTGTCAATTGAATTTCAAGTGAATGAGGAATCTTGGGGTGTTTTTCACTTCTATACCAGCCTTTAGAAAGCTGAAAGGAAGTATTTTTGAGGTTAAAAGGTTGTGAAAATACCAAACAACCCATTTAAAATCATTTAAGAAATGCCTAGAAGTAGTCACGATAACTCAAGCTACGACTCATAGGTCTGACCACGAGTCGTAGCCTGGATTCATGACTAGAGGACTAAAATTTTGGTTCCTCACTGTTATGACGACGAGTTCTCCTGATGACTCATATATCCTAACGACGAGTTTTCATCAAGAGTCGTATCAAGGGACTGAGACTTTGGGATTCCCACTATTGTGATAACAAGTCTTTCTAATAACATGTGTAGTCTGATAACGAGTCATATCATGAAGTCTTTGTTGAGGGACTGAAATTCTGATTCCTTACTGTCGTGACGACAAGTCCTCCTGATGACTCGTATGGTCTGACAATGATTTGTTGTCAGAGTCTTCGTCACTAGTAGTTTGACAATGCCTAAGTAATTTGGCCATAACTTGTAAGTTCAATATCAGACTAAGGTTTTATTGGTGGCATTTGAAAGATAATTCAATTTTCTATCCCTTGGTGGGTCTAAAGCTAAAAAAAGTTGGGGCATTACAAATAATATATATATAATCGAAGGATGAAAGCTAACCAAAAATGAAAGCTAACATCTCGGGGTTCATAACCAAGAATGAAAGCTAATAATAGCATAACAAAGTATCTAATCAAAGGATGACTAAACAAAGGATAATATATCAATAACATATCTTACTATGATAAAGAAAGTAATCAGAAACCTACAAAAAATCTTGGCTACGAGTCCATAACCATCCTGTCATGAACTAACCATAATAACCAACAATAAAGTAACTGGATAGTTTGGACAAAAAATAACCTAACCGGGCCCCAACAAGCCCCAAAGATGCAAGCAAGCAGTCAACAAACAACAACCATAGTTATACCTATACAACCCTCCCCCATAAGACCGATAGATATAAGCATCAAACAATTATACTGGTGATAGGCGATGTACTTGAATGAATGAATGAAAGAAAAATAGGTGATACCATATCTAATCCAAGTGCCATAATGAATCAAGTTAATACACCTCCTCTAACTCAGTAGCTTACAAAGGAAGCACCTATGGAGATCATCCTTCCCACACTGTTGCTCATGGACGAAGGGACCCATAAGAGACTCGGGGTATCTATAATCACTTCTTGGTTACAAACCAGGACTTAATAACTATCATAATCAAACTACTTCTTTCAGTACTGGAGAGACATATAAGTATAATAAGTGCACAAACTTGAACCGTGACTAAAAGAATATAAACCTATAAATTCACTATTTGAGATCAAGTTCGAAACTAAATTGACATAACAACATAGAAGAGTCAGAATCTCTCTTGATCGATGTAAATTGTAGTGGTTAAGGAGTGAATTAATAATGGATCGAAATCATCCTCGATTTAATTTTCAAAATATCTCATCTAGTTTCAAAAGCTCAAAAAATAATAAAATAAGGTGGTACAACTCCCATTGTAAAAGAATTTACTTTAAAAGTGAAAAGAGGAAATAAATTCCCCTCTAGAAAACAGTAGTAAAATCAAAGATTTGGTTGGATATTGATTCGAAATAAATATGGAATATGAAACAATTAATAAGATACAATTTTTTTTTTGTCAAATATCAAGTAATTGCTTCTCAAGAAGCCACTTAACATAATTATGGGCTAGATTATTCTCTTTTATATTATATATAGATATTAAATAAATATGAAATACTTAACAATCTATTTTTTTTTCCAAATATCCTTTATTATATATATAGATATAAAATAAATATAGAACGGATATGCAACAATTAATAATCGATAAAATAAATATCTTGCTGTCAAATGTCAAGTAGCTTGTTCTCAAAAAGTCACTTGGCATAATTATAGGTTGGACTATTCTTTTTTATTATATAAAGATATGAAATAAATATAGAATAAATATGAAACAATTAATAATCTACAAAGTTATATTTTTTTTTGGTCAAATCTCCTTTATTTGGTATATAGATATGGAATAAATATGAAAAAAAATTAATAATCTTTAAAATTAACTTTTTTGTTATCTAATGTCAAGTAGCTAGTTCTCGAAAGTCACTTGGAATAATAACAGGTTAGACTATTCACCTTTATTGTATATATAGATTTGAAATAAATATGAAACAATTAATAATCTGCAATTTCTTTCGTCAAATATCCTTTATTATATATATGGATATGAAATAAATATTAAAAAATTAATAATCTATAAAATTATTTTTTTTCTTGTCAAATGTCACATAGTCAATTCTCAAAATGCCATTTGGCATAATTATAGGCTAAACAATTCTTCTTTATTATATATATAGATATGAAATAAATATGAGATAATTTAAAATTTGAATATATATAATTCGAGAAATTTTGGTAGATTTTTTAAATTATTTTCTAAAAATATATATGATTCAAGAAGACTATTTAAGGAAAAATCTTAGTTATTATAATCCAATAGAAGTCAATCTTAATAGTTTTTATCCAATAGAAGTTAGACTTAGTAATTTTTACCACAATATGAAATAATCTACAATTTTTTTTTTTATCAAATCTCCTTCATTTATATATATATATATATATACATACATATATATATATATATATATATATATATATATATGTATGTATGTATATATATATATGTATATATATATTATGTATACATACTTACATACATACATACATACATATATAAAATAATTAATAATCTATAAAATTAATTTTTTTGTTGTGAAATGTCAAGTAGCTAGTTCTCAAGATGTCCATTGGTATAATTATATGTTAGAAATTTCTCCTTTATTATATATATAGATTTGTTTCTTTTTCTTAGTTAATTTTTACCACAATATTGAAATAAATATGAAACAATTGATAATTTACAAAATTATTTTTTTGTCAAATGTATGTTTGTATACACACACACACACACACTAGACGTCGAAGGGCCCATGCTAGCACGAGTCCAATATATGTTATTCTCTTATTTCAATTTATACGACACAAATATAATTTAGATAATTAATCATTAAAATAATTAATAATTTTAATTGCTTCTATTTATAATACTTTTTCGTGTATTCTAGTTTAAGCGACATTGATATAATTTTGGGAGTCATCGAATATTTTATGTCTTTTATATTTTTACGTTGTTAATTATGGAATTTATAAATATTTTAGCATAATTTTTAAATAAGATATTAATACTCTATCCTTCCTTGTTTAATTGTCTTCTTATTTTTAAATAATATATGTTACTTTATGTTTTCCTCTGTCCATCGTAATTTCTGTGAGGCTAATTTAATTTTGATAGTCAATCAAATATTTTATGTTGATATATCATTTTGTGTGTATTTTATAATTTTTGAAATATATTATTAGTTTTTTCATTCTTAAATGGCCACAAAAATTAATTAGGGTGATATAATAAAATCACGATTGAACTAACAAAACAGAGATGTGTTGAATGACATATAACAAATAATTGAAGGTGATATAATAAAATTACTATAAAAAATACATGTGAAAAAAATTTAAATGAGTTTCATATAAGACATCAAGTTAATTTAAAATATCAAGAGTTAATCTATTATTTTATATCCAATTTATCCTTTTTATTAAATATTTACTTGTTTTAAAGTCAAATTTTTACAAAATCATTGATTACATTCTTATTACATACTTAAAAATTTTAAAATTTAAATCCTGCATAAATTTTTCCTATTGTAACACTTTTATATATACTAGTTTAAGTATACGCGCCTGTACCCTAATTTAATGAGTTCAAACGTTTCACTAAATAAAATATTTATTTAAAAATAAAGTAGAATACAATAATTAAATTCAACATCCTTTGAACATGTAAAGATGGATAATTTATTTAATCAAATCTAACGTTTACAGAAAAAATAATCTCAAAGCCAATCGAAATTTATCTGCCACCTGTAAACTATAACATAACAATACGATGATTAAATATCAAAACAATAAAATTAAACCTAATCTTTGCAAACAAAAAATTCTCAAAGTCGATCAACATTCGTGTAACACCTATCAACTACAACAAAATAATACGATAATAGAGACACCGAAATAATACAATTAAATCCAATATTTACACAAAAAAAAAAAGAAATTCTCAAAGTAGAGATATCAAAATAATATAATTAAACCTAACCTTACCTAAAAAAAATTTCAAAGTCAACCGACATTTATCTACCATTTGTAAAGTACAACAAAATAATACGATAATAAAGATATTAAAATAATACAATTAAACCTAACCTTTACACAAAAATCATAAACTTATTATTTGAGTAGAAACTACAAAATTACCCAATAATGAAAACTTGTTATTAATGATCAATAAACTCAATGTAATAAAAAAGAAAATTTAAAACCTAGAAACCACAAATTCACGTTGTAACGATCTAAAAATTTGATGAAATTTGTTATTTTGTGTGATTTGACTATCTTACCCTTCTCCGTAGTTGCATTATGATATTTCTGGGGTGTAGGAGTAGTTGACATAATTTTCGACGCATTTTGGTATCATTTATGCAATATTGTGGGTTTTGATGGCTTAAAGAGCCTTATTTTGAACTTATGTGGATATCTTTTGATCCGTGTGACAGATGGCCGAACGAACTGCGCTATCAACTCCGGAATATCAATAGATAAACCTTTGGTTCGGGTCCTAGTGCACCCGAGCTCATTTTGACCTATTGATTGGAAAGATGGAAAATTGAAAATATGAGTGTGGGATCCACATTTGATCAAAATCACCTTGGATGGAAAATCCAACTTCGCCAACAGATCTAGAATGTCAATTTTAGGGTGTTAGTATATTTGGTATGATTTTATGGGTTTTAAATCTCATTTCGACCATCGGTTTGAAAAATTATAATTTTGGATTTTGGGGGTAAACTTTATAAAAACGATATTTTTTGGTAAATATGATATCGCCAACGCGTATGGAATGTTGAATTTAGTATGATTGCATAGTTTGTTTGCATGTATCGAACTCCGAATGAATCCCGGGCACCCCATTGAAGTCCAAACTGAGTTTTTTTTTGAAATAGCTTTTTTTGACAGTAGTGCAGAAAAATCTGTACTATAAATACCTTTTTTTTTTAAACCTATTTTGCTCATTTTTCATCTTGCCTCTTGGGATTTAAACCCTAAATAGTTTGGGAGCTTAAAGGTGAAGTTTGTGGGAGCTTGGAAAGCTAAATTAACACTCATTTCTTGGTTTTATTACGGATTTAAGGTAAGAATTCATCCCTTTTCTTAGAAATCTCTTGATAAATTTCTCAAAACCCCAAAAATCTTAAGGCATGATTTTAAACCCAAATTTCACTTTTTTTCACTTGAATAACATTTTTATCGTATAATTACTAGTTTTTCATCAATTTAACCTTCAAAACAACTCTAATTCTTGGATTTAACCCGGATTTCAAATATTTTTACCTGGTAAAGCTCAAAAATGGTTTTTCTTCGATTTGAACTCTACTATTTGCTCAATTTAACTTGGTTTTTTAGTTGTAGGTTCCTAAAAATATAGGGAACATGTTTTTGAAATAAATTTCTGATTTTGCCCTTCTTTTTTGAAAACTCATTTTGGGGGTCCGTTTTGATCCCGAACCAAAAGTAGTCAATATGAGTGTTATTGGTTTTATCTTGATGTATAGATTTAATATTTGATATTTTTAGTGGAGTTAGGTATTGTTCGTGAAAAGTAAGGTTGCAGGTTCAAGTGTAGTAGACCCGTTTTGACTTTCAAGGTAGGTTATGGCTTAACTTTTTCAGATTGGGGTGGGTAGTAAAGGATGGTACAAAATTCATGCTAAGGGTGGGAACTAATCATGAACATGGCTATCTATGTGTTGTTCTCGTGTGGGGGCTTATATGTGATGTAATTATTGAAACTGAGATATTATGTGATATGTATGACCGTGTGGGGTTCTATATGATATTGATAGCCTTGAATACATATGAATAATTATATTGTGTTTTTAAAATGCTTAATGTGGTACCATTGGTGTATTGTGATTATATTCATACTTTATTGGTAAATGAGACATGCGAAAATTTATAGATGATATGAAAATAATGAGTGGATATTGGATCATATGGTTGTGGAAAAGTATCATTGTGGTTGTTTGTGGAAATATATCATGTGGTTTTTGTGGAAACACTCATTATGATTGGTTGTGAGCATTACATCTTCATATCATACTCCTTCATGAAACATTGTTACCACTATGGCAACATCTGAGAAACACTGACAACACCTTTTTAAAAGATATTGTAACACCTTATAAAACTCTTTCCGAGGGATGTGTCGGAAAAGAGATATGAGATATGTGGATTGTATACGGGTTGACGAACACCCCATGGGTCCTACGTCGGGAATCTTTAGCTTCGTAGGTATATTCGGGGATTGTACGACGATCCCTGAGGTTGTACGACAACCTCGTGCATCTTCATCATCATCATTATCATATACATTGCACTTACTTTATTTTGTTTATGTTGTGTTGTATTGCCTTATTGACTTGTCATCTATGTATTTGTCTTACCTTCCTTTACTTGTATTTGATGATCTTGTATCTACATGTTCTCTCTTATTTATATGTGAAATAATGTATACTTATGTTCTATACCTTGGTGTGTTACTGTAATATATGTGAGATATATTAGAGCTTTTAGTGCAAGCGGTGTGGCCTTCCGTTGTGGGATATTGTTTGATTGCAAGTGACATGCCCTTAGTGTATATTTTGTATATCACCACAAAAGTTTACAAAATAACATTTAAAATCATGATTCTTGAACTCTATGAACAAATTGAATCCATAGATGAACACTACGAATACCTTAAAGCTTGATCTTGAAAGAGATCTAATGTTTCTGAAGGTCCCTGAAGAAATCCTTAGGCTTTTCCTTGATTTTTCTTGACTAGGGTTTAACCCTTTTAGGAAAGAATGTTCTTGTTCTTGAGGAGATGATCTTGAGAGAAAACCTTAATCTTATGGTTGAAAGTGTAACAGATCTTTTTGAGATGTTTTAACTAAATTGAATGGAAGATAATATGTTCCTTAAGGGTTATAAGTCATGGGAAGTGAAGGGAAAAGACCAAAATACCCTTAATAACTGACGATATTTGTGATAAGACATCAAAAATATGGTAAGCCGTAAAAAATTTCATCACACAGGAGATGGAATTGATGGTTTCTTCCTATGTCTGATGACCTTTGTGGTAGGGCATCGCAAATGTGGTAAGCTACCACGAATGTCGTCACTTAGGAGCTGGTTTCTGCCTAAGGCTGATGACCTTTGTGGTAGGGCATCACAAATGTGGTAAGCTACCACGAATGTCGTCACACAGGAGATGGATTCTACCTAAGGCTGACGACCTTCGTGGTAGGGCGTCACAAATGTGGTAAGCTACCATGAATGTTGTCACACTGTTTCCAGCCTGACATGCTGGAGTAAAATAGGAATAACTCTTTGCTCCGATATTGGATTTAGGAAAAATTAGTATCGTTGAAAATATAATTCAATTATCTATATGTTGATAGGTCATGAGATAAAAAATTCCAAGTGTAATTAGAGATATGCTTGTTTGAAGTTGACTATACCAATATCCTTCTCAAGAATTCAATCGGTAAGGAATGTTTTGATTCGTCTGATAGATGAGAGTTATTTGAAGCCTTAATATACATCTAAACTACTCATAAAATTATTAAAGAACCATGATGTACTATGCATGAGCTTGGTACATGGCTCTAATATTGGTTTGAATTTTTCGGGGTATTACATTTATTTACTACTTTTCTTGGTGGGCCTATGATACCTACTGAGTACAAGTGGACCGTACTCATGCCTACTGCACCCTTTCAGTCCAGGTCTTAGCTCAAGTGAGCCTCATCTTGATTGACTCGGGCGATTGTTGGAGCTTCCAAGGTAGTAGTTGGACATTCATGCGTCCGAAGTTCACCTCTATCTTTCTATAGTTTTTATTTCTTTATTAGTATTTAGAGATAGTTATTATTCCTTTGTGGTTATTTTTCCAATGCATTTGACTCTTGGATTATATTAGTAGTTCTTATACTATTGACACGCGGTTTTACGAATGATTGGTATTTTGCATAAGTTTTTTCCGCATTATTATGATTACTTATATGGTTCAGCTTCGTTCTAGAAGCCTTACCATGGGATATTTCTATCTCTTCTTCTTTTTATATCAGTTAGGGTGATAGGCTGACATGTCAAGGTACGCCATGACAAGTGCCATATGACCTTTATTTTTAGGTTGTGACAAATTGGTATCAGAGCTAGGTTTCATTGGTCTCAACGGTATAAGAATGGGATGTCTAATAGAGTCTCACGGATCGGTACATAGATGTCCATTTCTATCTTTGAGAGGCTATAAGATGTCTTAGGAAACTTCGCTTATTTTATTCCTTATCATGCAAATTCTTTTATATCTTATGTTCTGAGTTGTGTTTCACTCTTTCTATGCGGATGGTGTGGCTTATACTATATATTAGTTGAGAGATACTGTGAGAAATTATTAAATATCATTTGTCGACTGTAGGCTTGTTGATGCTCTTTAGTTGTTATGGGATCAGTTTGTTGATGCCTTTCTAGAGAGATTTGTACCTTTTAGTTTAAAAGATCTTATGTGGGATCAGTTTGATCAGTTGGAATAGGGCTCCATGACAGTTGATGAGTATGAGGCATGCTTCCATACCTGGTCCAAATATTTCTAAGATAGCACTTCCACTGATTTTGAGAAGATTTGAAAGTTTGTGAAGGGTTTGGTTGTCTCCCTTCAGTTGGCTTCATCTCAGATAGTTGTGTTTGAGGGTTCTTTTCAGAGTATTGTGGATTATGTTAAGGTGATAGAGGATATTCCTTGAGCATCTCGAGAAAATTCTAGGACTAATAGGAGTAGCTTTAAATATACAACGGGGACAGTCTTTGGCCAGAAAATGCTAAGAGGGTGCACTATCAGGACAAGTTTAAGGTTGCTTTATGTGTGATGAGTTTGGCTATCTGGCCAAAGACTGTCCCCATCATATATTTAGAGCTACTCGTATTTAAGTTATGGAGGGTGGGGGTTTCACCTGAGATACGGGAGATAGAGGTAGTGGAGGCCGTGATGGAGATCATGGGTCTATTTAGCTAATTGGTGGTCGTAGGTAGTACTATGCCATATCAGCTAGACCAGAGGTAGAGGCTTTTGATATTGCTATTACAGGTATCGTTTGCATTTGTTTTAGGTCAGCATTTGTATTATTTAATCTCAGATCGACTTTCTCCTATGTGTCTGTGTATTTTTCTTTGGGCTTTAATTCTATTAGTGAGCCTCTTGCCATGCATATTCATGTATCTACCCTGGTAGGTGATTCTTTAGTGGTGGATCAGGCTCACCGATCTTGTGTTGTAACTTTTTCCAAGTGTGAGACTTTGATAGACTTGCTTGTGTTAGATATGATCAATTTTGATATTATTTTGCGTACGGATTGATTGTCTCCTTATCACGTTTTCTTAGATTATTTTACTAAGACTGTGACTTTAGCTTCGCTGGATATGCCGAGTATAGCTTGGAAGGGTATACTTCATTTGGGTACTGAGAGGATTATATCTTATGTTCAGGCTTGTAAATTGGTTTAGAGGGGATGTTTATCTTACTTGGATCATATTCGCGACACCAGTGTTGTTTCTCCTCCTTCCTTGGATTATGTCCATGAGTTTATGGAGGTGTTCCCTATAGACTTGCCTAGTATGCCTTTTGATCTAGATATTGAGTTTATTAGTGATGTTGAGTCAGGCACCAAACCTATTTTTATTCCACCTTATAGGATGGCCCCAGCAGAGCTGAAGGAACTGAAGGATCAGTTGCAGGAGTTGTAAGATAAGGGATTTATTCGACCTAGTATTTCACCTTGGGGTGCGCTTATCTTGTTTGTAAAGAGAAAGAATGCATCTATACAGATGTGACTTGATTATCAGTAGTTGAATAAGGTAATAGTTAAGAATAAGTATCTTCTTCCTTGCATTGGTGATTTATTTGATTACCTTTAGGGGATGGTGGTGTTTTCAAAGATTGATTTGAGGTTCAGTTATCACCGGTTGATGATTAGAGTTTTGGATATTCTAAAAATAGATTTTCAGACTCGATATGGTCATTATGAGTTCTTGATTATGCCTTTTGGGTTGACCTATCCCCCTGCCGCATTCATGGAGTTGATGAATCGGGTGTTTCAACCATATCTCAACTCCTTTGTTATGGTATTTATAGATGATATCTTGGTTTATTCCAAGAATAAGGTTTAGCATGAGGATCATTTGTGGATTATGCTTTAGGGATTGATGGATAAGAAGTTGTATGCTAAGTTCTCTAAGTGCGAGTTTTGGTTGGAGTCAGTTTCTTTCTTAGATGATGTGATGACTAAGGAAGGTATCATAGTTGATCCAGCTAAGGTTACAGTGGTTTGTGATTAGGCTAGACCTACTTCGCCCACCGAGATTTAGAGTTTTATTGGCTTGGCCGGGCATTATTAGTGTTTTGTTAAGGGTTTCTCTTCCATTGCAGCTCCGTCGACCAAGTTGACTCATAAGAAGAATTTCTTCCAGTGGTATAATGTTGTGAGGTAAGCTTTCAAAAGATTAAGGATTTATTGACTTTAGCTCTTATATTAGCTTTGCCCAAGTAGGGTGTGGGCTTTATTGTCTTTTATGATGCTTCATGTCTTGGATTAGGTGTTGTGTTGATATAGGAGGGCAAGGTAATTGTGTATGCATCTCGTCAGTTGAAGCCTTATGAGAGGATTTATCCTACCCATGATTTGGAGCTGTGCACAGTTGTGTTTTCCCTGAAGTTGTGGAGGTACTATTTGTATAGAGTCCATTTTGAGATCTTTTTAAACTATCATAGCCTTCAATACTTCTTTACCAGCGAGATCTTCATAAGAGGCAACACCATTGGTTTGAGTTGCTTAAGTATTATGACTTACTTATTCTCTACCATTAGGGCAAGGCTAATGTGGTTACGGATAACTTGAACCAAAAGTTGACTAGCATGGGTAGCTTGGTGCATCGTTTGACTTAGGAGAGGCCGTTGGCCTTAGAGGTTCATTCTTTGGCTAACCTGATGGTTAGGCTTAATATTTTGACACCAAGGCATGTTTTGGTATTTATAGAGGATAGATCATCTTTGATAAAATAGATTTGAGCTCATCAGTTTAATGATGTTAGATTGAGGTTGATTTGAGATAAGGTGTTGAGTGAGGAGGTTAGGGAAGCCTCACTTAATTCAGATAGATTTTTGAGGATTGGGGGCTGAGTTTGTGTGCCGAGACTGGTGATTGGATTAGGTTGATCTTGGAGGAGACCCATTATTCCAGATATTCTATCCATCCAGGTATGACTAAGATGTATCGTGATTTAAGATAGCACTACTGGTGGGGTGGTATGAGGCGAGATATAGCAAATTTTGTGGCTCATTACCTATGTTGATAGCAGGTGAAGGAAGAGCATATGAGACCTGGTGGATTGCTACAGAGGTTACCCATTTTCGAGTGGAAGTGGAACGGATCACAATGGACTTTGTGACTAGTTTTCCTCGTACATCTTATAGTTCTGACAATATTTGGGTCATCATGGATTGATTGACCAAGTCAACTCATTTTATTCCGATTTAGGTCTCATTTAGTGCTGAGAGGTTAGCCCCTATCGTCATTTGTGAGATTATGCATCTTCATGGTGTGCCGGTGTCCATTATTTCAGATCGAGGTTCTATGTTTAGATCTCACTTTAGGAAGATGTTTCAGGATAAGTTGGGTACTCGGGTTGATCTAAGCACAGCATTTCACGCGCAGATCGATGTCATTCATAGCAAACTCTACAGGTTTTGAAGGATATACTTCGCACATGCGTGATGGATTTTGGTGGCTAGTGAGAGGAGCTTTTGGCTTTAGCAGAGTTTGCATATAATATAACTACCATTCCAGTGTTGATAGTGCTCCTTTTGAGGTGTTTTATGGTAGGCGTTGTCGCTCTCCAATGGAGTTAGTTTGATGTTTCAGAGGTGAGACCTCGAGATACGGACTTGCTTTGTAAGTGTTTGGATAGAGTTTGGGTCATTCAGGATAGACTTAGAGTGACTTAGAGTATGAAAAATTGCTATGCTAATCATAGACTTCATGCCTTGAAATTTGGTGTTGGTGATTGTGTTTTTCTTTGAGTTTCACCCATGAAGGGTGTGATGAGGTTTGGGAAGAGGGGCAAGCTTAGCCCCAGGTATATTGGTCCATTTAAGATTCTTTGAACTATTAATGATATGGCTTATGAGTTGGCTTTGCCCCCTGATTTATCATCTGTTCATCCAATTTTTCATATTTCTATGCTTCATTGCTATATTCTCGATGAGTCTGATGTTATTCATTGGGAGTCGGTTCAGTTAGATGAGCAGTTGTCCTTTGTGGAGAAATCGGTTTCCATTTTGGCTTGGGATGTTAGGCGATTACGCTCTAGAGTGATCCCTGTGGTTAAGGTCTAGTGGTGACATCAACCTATAGATGAGGCTACTTCAGAGGTTGAGTCTGATATGCGTAGTTCCTATCCCTAATTTTTCATTGATTCAGGTATTTCCTTGCCTTAATTTAAGGACGAACTAGATTTTTAGTAGTGGATGATGCAACGACCTAAAAATTTGATGAAATATGTGAAATTTTTTATTTTGTGTGATTTGATTGTGTTACCCCTCTCCGTAGTTGCATTATGATATTTCTGGGGTGTGGGAGTGATTGGCATGATCTTCGACACATTTTGGATTCATTTATGCAATATTGTGGGTTTTGATGGCTTAAAGAGCCTTATTTCAAACTTATGTGGATATCTTTTGATTCGTGCGACGGATGGCCGAATGGACTACACCATCAGCTGCGGAATATCAATTTTATGCTAGGTAGACCTTTTGTTCGGATCCCGGTGCACCCGAGCTTATTTCGACCTATTGATCAAAACGTTAGAAATTGGAAATATGGGTGTCGGACCCACATTTGATCGAAATAACGTCGGATGGAAAATCCGACTTCGCCAGCAGATCTAGAATGTCGATTTTAGGGTGTTTGGTATGATTTTATGGGTTTTAAATCTCATTTTGACCCCCGGTTTGAAAAATTGTAATTTCGGATTTCGAGAGTCAAGTTTATGAAAAGACATTTTTTTGGAAAATCTTATATCGCCAACGCGTCCAGAGAGTCGAATTTAGTATGATTGCATGGTTCGTTTGCATGTATCGGATGTTAAATGATTCCAGGACACCCCGTTGAAGTCCGAATTGAGTTTTTTAATTTAGAAAAAAACAATTTTTTTTGACAGCAGTGCAGAAAAGTCTGCACTATAAATACCTTTTTTTGGACCTATTTTGTTCATTTTTCATCTTGCCTCTTGAAAGTTAAACCCTAAATAGTTTGGGAGCTTAAAGGTGAAGTTTGTGGGAGCTTGGAAGGTAAATTAACACTCATTTCTTGGTTTTATTATGGATTTAAGGTAAGAATTCATCCCTTTTCTTAGTAATCTCTTTGATAAATTCCTTAAAACCCCAAAAATCTTAAGGCATGATTTTAAACCCAAATTTCACTTCTTTTCACTTGAATAATATTTTTATCTTATAATTACTAGTTTTTCATCAATTTAACCTTCAAAACAACTCTGCTTCTTGATATTAGCCCAGATTTCAAAGATTTTTACCCGGTAAAGCTCAAAAATGGTTTTTCTTCGATTTGAACTCCATTTTTGACTCGATTTAACTTGGGTTTTCAGCTGTAGGTTTCTACAAATATAGGGAATATATTTTTGAAATAAATTTCTCATTTTTCCCTTCTTTTTCGGAAACCCATTTTGGGGGTCCGTTTTGATCCCGAACCAAAAGTAGTCAACATGGATGTCGTTCGTTTTGTCTTGACGCGTAGATTTCATGTTTGATATTTTTAATAGAGTTCAGGATTGTTCATGAAATGTAAGGTCGCGGGTTCAAGTGTATCAGACTGGTTTCGACTTTCGAGGTAGGTTATGACTTAACTTTTTTAGATTGGACTGGGTAGTAAAGGATGGTATAAAATGCATTCTAAGGGTAGGAACTAATCATAAAAATGGCTATCTTTGTTTGGTGCCCGTGTGGGGGCATATATGTGATGTAATTGTCGAAACTGAGATATTATGTGATATGTATGATCGCGTGGGTTACTACGTGATATTGATAGCCTTGAATACATATGAATAGTTGTATTCTGTTGTTAAAATGCTTAATGTGGTACCATTGGTGTATTGTGATTATATTCATACTTTATCGGCAAATAAGACATGCAAAAATTCATTGATGATATGCAAATAATGAGTGGATATTGGCTCATATGGTTGTGGAAAAGTATCATTGTGATTGGTTGTGGAAATATATCATGTGGTTGTTGTGGAATTATTTATTGTGATTGGTTGTGAGCATAAATCTTCATATCATACTCATTCATGGAACATTGGTACCACCGTGGCAACATCTGAGAAACACTGGCAACACCTTTTTAAAAGATATTGTAACACCTTATAAAACCCTTTATAAGGGATGTGTCGGAAAGGAGATATGAGATATGTGGATTGTATACGGGTTGACAAACCCCCCATAGATCCTACGACGAAAGCTTTAGCTCTGTAGGTGTATACGGGGATTGTGCGACGATCCTAGAGGTTATGCGATGACCTCGTGCATCATCATCATCATCATCATCATCATATACATTGCACTTACTTTATTGTGTTTATCTTGTGTTGTATTGCGTTATTGACTTATCATCTATGTATTTGTCTTACCTTTATTTACCTGTATTTGATGATCTTGTATCTACATGTTCTCTCTTATTCTATTTATATGTGACATAATATATACTAGTGTTCTATACCTTGGTGTGTTGTTTTAATATGTGTGAGATACATTAGAATTGTTAGTGCTAGCGGTGTGGGCTATAGTTGTGGGACATTTTCTGATTCCAGGTGACGTACCCTTAGTTTATATTTTGTATGCTTTATTTACTACTTTGCTTGGTCGGCCTATGATACCTACTGAGTACAAGTGGACCATACTCATGCCTACTGTGCCCTTTCGTTGCAGGTCTTAGCTCGAGAGCACTCAACTTGATTGACTTGGGCGATTGTTGGAGCTTCCAAGGTAGCAGTTGGATATTCATGCGTCCGAAGTTCACCTCTATCTTTCTATAGTTGTTATATCTTTATTAGTATTCGGAGACAGTTATTATTCCTTTGTGGTTATTTTTTTGATACATTTGACTCTTGAATTGTATTAGTATTTCTTAACCTATTGGCACCTGGTTTTGGGCATGATTGGTATTTTGGATAAGTTATTTCCACATTGTTATGATTACTTATATGGTTTGGCTTCATTCTAGAAGCCTTACCGTGAGATATTTCTCTATTTTCTTCTTTTCGTATCAGTTTGGGTGATAGGCTTACTTGTCAAGGTATGCCGCGAGAAGTGTCATCATGACCCTTATTTTTGGGTCGTGACACATGTTGTAGATTCAGTAATAAAAGTTTGATACATCCAAACATGAGAAGATATTTCATTATTCTTGATCAATAAAACCAACTTCATAGAAAACAAAATTCAAAATCTGAAAATTAAACCAACACATTATATTAGAGTTCTAGTAACAAAATTATTTACAAACATAAAAGGATGATTTATTATTTATTATCAATAAAATCAAAACATAATATAAAATAAAAATTTGAAATCAAATACCACAAAGTTACCCAAAACAAAACTATCATCACAAAGTTTTATTACCCAGATAAAATATACGTATAAATCTAAAAAATGATTTCTAAAATTGGAAAAAAGAAATAAATATAAGGACTCCTAAACTAAAATATTATAATAAAAAAATAATAGTCCTAACCTTAAAAAAATACCTTTTTTTTTTTTTTTTTGTGAAAGTCCACTATCCTTTTTTAATTGAAAAAAAAGTCACACATTGCATTTCTTTTTTTGAAAGAAAGTTTTTCTTATTCTTCTTTTAGGAGTCTAAATCTATTTTATGTAAAATAATTTCACCAATTTTTCTAAAATATTTAGAATTTTACTTTATATAGAACTTTTTTAATATAATAATTTCTTTTAAGTTGAATTTTGTTTAACAAAATATTGCCATAAATTTAGAAATTCAACTAAAAACAAAAAATCTTCTTCATTTAATTTTGTAATATATTTATTATATCCTAGTTTATACGTGCGTGCATTGCACAGATGTCTATGATCACGTTTAAATTTAAGATAACAATCATATGTAAAATAATAAATATTTACAATTATGTGTAGGACATACAACAATAAATATATAAATATAAAGTAAGAAAACATGAATGAATGCAAGAAGATGATTTGAATCAAAACTAAAGTAAGAAGAAAAGCAGAAGTAGAAAAAATTGACTCACAATTGATAACTTGATACGCCATAATTATAAGTAAAGTTTAGCCGTATCTTTAACATCACAATAAACACGGTGGATAAGATATAAGAACAATATACATCCTAATAATAGTTAATTTTTTATTTAGACGAATATGAATCCTTGTGGGTTATTGCATATAAATTCTAAATATAATTATAGTAGATGTAGTTCTAACCTAAATTGATTCTTATTTATCTATGTACGTAATTCTAATAAGTTGACTAAAGAATCCTAATTAATCTAAGTTATTGATATTACATTTTTTTGTATTTGGAAAATATAAGAAGTCCTAATATTCACTTTGGAATTAACTAAAATTGAACTTATAAATCTTTTCTTGTAATTGTTTGAGTCATGTTAAAATTCAAAAATTTTAAAAACAATGTAAATTTTACATTTAGATTAATTATTGTAGGGTGTAGGATGGTAGAATCCTATTCAACTCCTCTTTTAATATTTTACATTAAAAACTTAAAGAGTTTAAACTTTACCTTATATAGAAATCTGAATATATAATATATAATTCCTTCAAGTTAGGTTTCTTTATCTTAATCAAATTCTAATTAACATGGAATTTGTGATGCATTTTTATTAATTAAAAGTTAAAATTTACGTGTGTGGTTTTCACTTGTTAAAGGACAATTTTCTTAAACTTTTCTTACCTTATCTTTTAAGACTCCTTTTCCATGTACACAAGAAAAAAATAAAACTTACTAATAACAATTTACCATATATAGTTGAATTATTTAATTTTTCAATAATTAATTAATAATTAAAGAAAATAACAACTTTGTCTATTGCAGAGTTTTTTCATGAAAGATAAAAAGCTCAAATCACTTTTTTAAGGGTCTTCACACTTTTAATATAATATAGATTTCTAGATTTTTTAAATCTTTTTAAAATCAAATTTAGTTTATTTATAATTCTCAAACTAATGGAAAAAGTATTAGTTGTCATTAATTCTGATGAGTTCTAATAAGGAAAAATTTAAATTAAATATATTTAATTAATTTTCAACTCTTAAATTTTAGAAAAAATAGTGAAAAGACGATTTTATCTAAAACAAAGACTCTTAATGAAGTGCAAAAGTTAGTTCAAACAATATTTCTAAGACCCTTCAAACTTTTAATAAATTATAGATATAAATTATAGATTATAGGTATACAATTCAACTAGACTAATCAAGGACACATTTTAGTTATTTTCGTCCAATAGGAGTCGATCTTAACGGTTTTAAGCCAATAGAAATTAAACTTAGTTTTTTTTACCACACTATGAAATAAATAAGGAATAAATATTAAATAATTAATAATCTACAAAATTGTTCTTCTTGTCAAATCTCCTTTATTATATATATCGATGTAAAATAAATAAGGAATAAATATGAAACAATTAATAATCTATAAAATTGATTTTTTTGTTGTCAAATCTCCTTTATATGAAATAAATATGACACAATTAATAATCTACAAAATTGTTTTTCTTATCAAATATCCTTTATATATATATATATATATATATATATATATATATATATATATATATGAACCAGAATTACCAGAATTGCATAAAAAGATAGATATCTTAATTAAGAGTAAGGAGGTTCAAGAACCCAAAAATACTAAAATAGACGAACTTATTAACCAACTAAAAAGAACTGAACTAACCTCTAGACAAGAAAAAAGAAATATAATTAGAAAACCACAAAAATGGACTTTCTATCAAATAGACGGAGAACCATCGAAAACAATAAAGGACAAGGAGAAGAAAGACAAAGAATAAGTTTTTCTGAGAATAGAATAAGAAATAATACTATAGTATCTAGAATATTTAGAAGACAACCAACTACAGAACAGAATCAAGAACTAGATGAAATAATAGATGTAGATGAGGACTTATAAATTTTTCAACAACATCAGTTAAAACTATTAAATCCTAAGACATTATACAATGCTAGATATTTTTCAATAGATAATCAGTTGTATGGACATTATAGAGAAGAACAGATATCGGCTATAGGAGAAAATTTTACAATATTAGATTTAGTAGACTCTAAATCTTTAAAACATATAAAAAAATAGAATGTTGCTAATGCATATGGGATTAATTGTTATAGGAATAAAAGGATTAACTAGATAAAATCTAGGATCTAAAGTACTAATAACAATATACAATGACAGATGGTCAGACATTAAGAAAACAATAATAGGATTAATTGAAGTAGATATAACAAATAATGGAGAAATATTCTACATAAGTCTAGATTTCCTAATGAACTTAAAAGAATTTGAAAAAAACATTAAAATAGGAATTCAGTACCCCTAAAAATTTTTGTAGGTCTTTAGTATTTTCTACTTTGTCTGGCATAAGCTCAGATAAGAATTTGAACTTCTTTACCCTTAATTAAAATATCTATCTTTTTATGTAAGTCTAATAATAATTCTATTATAGTATTGTTTTGTTTTAATAAAGTTTTATCTGTTATACTTGAAGGTATATGCTTAGATAATCCTTCTAGTTTGCTATGATAACTTTTTGATTTTTCTAGTGCCTTACTATAATTTATATCTTCTTCACTCATGAAAGTGATATTTCTTCTAATCTTTGTATTGTTATTTTTAACTCTCTTATTTATTTATTTATTTATTTATTTATTAACTAAGTGGTTTTGATGAAGCTCTTGCTTCATATTCACTTTTTGGCAAAGTGACAGCTATAAATAGATTTGATTTGCCTTTACCTGTTACCGTTTGAACCAGACTAGCTGTACCAACATCCGGTACAGTGGATTTTTGAGCATTCAGAGGGGAATGCACACCCTTCTCATCCATTTTTTGTGGAGATGGAGAACTCTGTGTCTGATTACTTGCATGAGACTTTCTTGTCTGATAGTTACTAAACTTGTCTTGTAGAGTCTATCTTGAAAGTCTCATGCAAGTAATCAGACACAGAGTTCTCCATCTCCACAAAAATGGATGAGAAAGGTGTGCATTCCCCTTGGAATGCTCAGAAATCCACTGTACCGGATGTTGGTACAGCTAGTCCGGTTCAAACAGTAACCGGTAAAGACAAATCAAATCTGTTTATGGCTGTCACTTTGCCAAAAAGTGAATATGAAGCAGGAGCTTCATCAAAACCACTTAGTTAATAAATAAATAAGAGAGTTAAAAATAACAATACAAAGATTAAAAGAAATATCACTTTCATGAGTGAAGAAGATATAAATTATAGTAAGGCACTAGAAAAATCAAAAAGCTATCATAGCAAATCAGAAGGATTATCTAAGCATATACCTTCAAGTATAACAGATAAAACTTTATTAAAACAAAACAATACTATATTAGAATTATTATTAGACTTACATAAAAAGATAGATATTTTAATTAAGGGTAAAGAAGCTCAAATTCTTATCTGAGCTTATGCCAGACAAATTAGAAAATACTAAAGACCTACAAAAATTTTTAGGAGTACTGAATTCCTATTTTAATGTTTTTCCAAATTCTTTTAAGTTCATTAGGAAATCTGGACTTATGTAGAATATTCCTCCATTATTTGTTATATCTACTTCAGTTAATCCTATTATTGATTTCTTAATGTCTGACCATCTATCATCGTATATTGTTATTAGTACTTTAGATCCTAGATTTTTTTTAGTTAATCCTTTTATTACTATAATAATTAATCCCATATGCATTAGGAACATTCTATTTTTTATATGTTTTAAAGATTTAGAGATTACTAAATCTAATATTGTAAAATTTTCTCCTTTAGCTGATATCTGTTCTTCTCTATAATGTCTATACAACTGATTATCTGTTGAAAAATATCTAGCATTGTATAATGTCTTAGGATTTAATAGTTTTAATTGATGTTGTTGAAAAATTTATAAGTCTTTATCTACATCTATTATTTCATTTAGTTCTTGATTCTATTTTGTAGTTGGTTGTCTTCTAAATATTCTAGATACTATAGTATTATTTCCTATTCTATTCTCAAAAAAGCTTATTCTTTGTCTTTCTTCTCCTTGTCCTTCATTTTTTTCGGTGGTTCTCCATCTATTTGATAGAAAGTCCATTTTTGTGGTTTTCTAATATATTTTTTTTTCTTGTCTAGAGATTAGTTCAGTTCTTTTTAGTTGGTTAATAAGTTTGTCTATTTCAGTATTTTTGGGTTCTTGAACCTCCTTACCTTTAATTAAGATATCTATCTTTTTATGCAATTCTGGTAATAATTCTATTATAGTATTGTTTTGTTTTAATAAAGTTTTATCTATTATAGTTGAAGGTATATGCTTAGATAATCCTTCTGGTTCGCTATGATAGCTTTTTGATTTTTCTAGTGCCTTACTATAATTTATATCTTCTTCACTCATGAAAGTGATATTTCTTCTAATCTTTGTATTGTTATTTTTAACTCTCTTATTTCTTTATTTATTAACTCTACTTGCTCTACAATTTTTGTTACTAGTTGAGTTGTTTTAATTTCTAATTCTTTTGTTTTTTATGCTTTAGTTTTTATTAATTTTTCTATTTCTATTTTTGTAGGTATCTTTTCTAGATTGAATTTTTGATTTAAATACTGAATTTTCCTGTCTATTTCTAACTCCTGAGATTTTAAATAATCTAAATTTTCCTCTATTTTTTCTAGTATCTTTTTCTGTTTATTTTGAGTAACTTCTACTTCTTCAAAAATTCTTATTATATTATTATCTTTTTCCTAAATTTTTTTGCTTAAATTTATTATTAAATCTATTATGGTATTATATTTCTTATCTTCTGAATGTAAAATGTGTTCTCCTTGGCTGAAATTACACCTTATAGTCGTATTATCTTTTAACACTCTGTATTTTTTTCAGGTTGAAATCTAAGTTCTAAATATTCAAGGCGTCTAAATGAAGGTATTTTGTTATGCTAGATGATAATAACTAATTAGGTGTTTACTAACTTTGTTAAAATACCTAATCTACTATTAGAATATGTAATCTCTAGTTCTACTTCTTTTATATTTTTTATCAACCTTGTCTGTTCTCTAATTAGTAATTCTTTTAAATTTCTTGATGTTATTTTAACAACTTTATCTATTTCAGTATCTGTAAGGATTAGATTATCAACTTTTCTTATTTCGTCTTTAATCCTAAATAATTGTTCTTTAAATTACTTTAATAATTCCTTAACTTTATTTTTATAAATTAATTCTTCGTATAACTGACTTCTGGATTCTCTAATATGTATAACATATTTAAGTGGGATACCTTATCCTAATGGAATTTTATTTACTTGTTGTAAATAGTAATTTGTCCTATAATAATAGTTTTCTATTCTTATGTTATTGAAATCTAATTCTTCTTTAGAAATTTTTAGCAGAGTTTTTAAATATTTTATATCCAGTTTGTCTATGTTTTCCTGAGTTATTTGACCCTGTATTTTTTCTATATTATCTTCTAGATTTATACTCTTTCTCTTTAATTTGGATCTATGATGACCCTCTTCTTCTATCCACTTATTTAGTCATCTAACTCTTTGGAAAATAGGTAAATCTTGCATATAATTATATTATCCTAGTTGATATGCTTTGTTGTTAATACGTTCCTTAAGCCACCGTATTCCTTTACTATTATTTTCTAATCCTCTATCACAATCGTATAATTCCTAATTTAAGGCGCTTACTAATTCTTCACTTACTGTTCTAGATGTATTATATAGCTTATATAATCTATTTGCTTCTATTAATCTTTTTATACTCTTTTCTAAATTCCGTTTTCTAGCGATAATATTAGCTCTTTTGCTATATTCTCTATATAAATAGAAAAAACTACACCTTATATCTTGGAAAGCTCAAAGTCTTTTCATAAACTTGTCTACTCTTAAGTTGAATAATTAATTTATATTCTAGTTGTCCTATTATAATAATTAAATAATCTAGTCTGTTATTGTCTTCTTTAGTCTGGCTTAGTCTAATATATTCTATATATAAATCTTGTAATCTTTCTTTAGTTTCTATATGTAAGCGAGTATTCTCTAATGGTCTTCTCATTAACTTTCTCAAAAACTTCTCGCTCTGATACCAATAATATAGGCAGTTTAAATTAGATGAAGATACAAAATCCATACTAAGTTCCATAATGAGTTATAAAGAATTAGCAGAATTAGAAGCAACTAGTTCAACAAGTGCTAGCCCTTTTCAACAGACAAACCTGAATCCTCAACCAATAGATTATAGTACAAGTAATGTACCTAGGAGGGTAGCAGTTAGGATAAATCCAGATACAGAACTTAGAGAAGATAATATAAGACCAACAGGAAAGAGAATGCCAATAGAAGAACCAATTAAACTACAAGAAGGAGGAAGTAAAGGAAAAATACTAAATATAGCAGCACATGACACACAAATGTGGGATATAGTAATAGATTTATGGAAAGGAATAGTAGCAACAGATTATTTAAGACATTATACAGAAACCGATACTGAAACAATGTACAAATACTTAGAAACTTTTTTAGGAGTATCGGCAAAAGCTACGTGGGAAAGTTTTAAAACTAATTACCCAAATGACTTTCAGGTTCTGTTAAGTATGGGTCCAAATCACTATAACTTCACAAATAAAATGCATATGTTACTAACCAAAAAAGATCCAAATAGTGGATTATTTACATTACAAAAAGAAGCTTTAATAAAACTAGAACAACTTAGCATCTCACATTGGATATATATAAAGAAATTTTTACAAGATTATTTTTATTACTGCACGGTCAGTGAAAATTCTTTTAATGAAGAACTAGGTAAAAAACTATTTAATAAGTTACTAGGAGCCTTAGGAAAAGAAATAGAAGAAAGATGGTATAAAAGAGACGGTGTAGTAGCTAGCCCAAAAGTAAAATGGACTATAGGACATAGAACTCAACAAATAATGGATATACTAACAGAAAAATGTACGAATATACAAATACAAAAACAACTAAAAAGAAATGAAATGAATTTTTATAAATCTGTTATATACACAACCCAAAATTATGATAATCATAAAAAACTAAAAGATATAAGAAAAAATATAACCAAAAACCATTTAGTTGTAAACAATATTTCTTAAGAAAATCAAAAGCTAAAAAAACCATGGCTAAATATAGATAGACATGTTAGAAAATATAGAAATAATAGAAACTATAAAAAGAAATTAGAATGTTATACTTGTGGAAGCATAGATCATTTAACCAAAGTATGTCCTAAAAGAAATAATAATAGAACTAGAAATTCTCAATTAATAGAAGATTTCAAGAAACATTACTAAATGTAGACGAATACATGTCAGATACAAAGAGTATATATTCAATAATAAGTTTTGATATAGAGGACACTTCTAAAACTAACTCTTCAGATTCAGAAGAGGATAATTTAGTAAATGAGTTAGGACAAGAAATAGATGATCTAGATGATTTAGATTTAAATAACTTAGTAATTAATAATTTAATGAATGTCACTCAAGAATGTGTACATGAATTTCAAAAATATAAAGGTCTAGACAGTAATAGATGTCGTATATATAGTTGTTACCCAAGCAAAGAAAACAAAGCTAAGTGTAGAAAATGTTATTTAGAAGCCTGTGTAAATTGTATAGAAAACACTCTAAAGATAAAAATAGAATCAGAACCAAATAGAGAACCGAATTATACAAGTAATCAAATTCTAAATTTAAGTGTAGCAATTCTAAAAGCCAGAGTAAATAATCTAGAACAAAGGCTAACTACCTTCGAAAAAGGAAAAACCAAAATAACTAGAGAAGAAATAAATACACAAGAAGATACACAACAAAATATACATTTAGAAAAATTAGAAGCAGAACTTATGAACATAGAAGATAATGGCACTAGCCTAATATGTAATGAAGATAAAGAGTTTTGTACCATAAAAAAATTAGTGAAAATTAGAATCCAAGATATAGAGATAGAAACTCTCGCACAAGTAGACCCAGGATGTACCAGCTATATAATTAATAAAGAAATAGCACCAGAACATTTACTAAAGACTTTTGATAAACCCATAGCGGCTACACAAATGGACGGATCGCAGAACAACTATAATTATTACATAGAAAAGGCACAAATAAGTTTCTTAAACACATGTAATGAATTCTACAAACCAACTTACAATTTTAACAGAATATTAGCAAGAGATTTAAACATAGGTTCAGACTTTGTAATAGGATTGCGTTTTTGCATCCAAAATAGAGGAGGATGTCTCTTAACAAGAGATGGAATAATACTATTTAAAAATCTAACCTGTACTCTGGTACAAACAGTAACATTACCAACAGTATATAGAACACTAAGAACTAGAATGTTGTCCATTCTATGGGTGCATTTTTACTTGCCAATATCCTGATTTACAATAAAATTTACTATATATCTTTTTACCTTGTATTCTATTAATTAACTCACTTTTATCTGGTAACTTATATGTGTCTGTTTTGATGTTGTCATTTAATCTTTTATAGTTAATTACCATATGAGTTTTTCCCCTTATTTGCTCACTATGGTTTCTCACCATAAATGCTGCTGATCTGTGTCTAGATGTTGATCTTCAAATTACTTCTAATTTTAACAATTTGTTGATTTGTTTCTCAAATTCTTCAATAACTTCATTGTTAGTTTCTACAGATGCTGTCTTTATGGTATATTCTGGGTTGATTATTTCTAATATACACATTATTTTGTTAGCATTCCAATGTGCTAAGGGTTTTTCTCCTATTATTTCTATTTTATCTAGAATATTTATTACTTTATCTAAAATTTTAGGACTATTTATCATGCCTATTTTATTTATACCTTTTTGAAAATTATAAAATTGAGTTTCAATATTTATTAATGTATAATATTTTTCTATTTCTTCTATATATTCTAGTCCTTCTGCATTAATTAGTGTGTAATTTTTGTAATTCTTCAATGTTTTCCTTTAGCGTTTTATTTTCTTTTAATAGATTACTATTTTGGCATTGATTTTGACATTTGTCATTATTTGAGCATCCTTCACAACATGGTTCAGAAGCTATTTCCTTTTTATGTGTTCTTAGTGTTCTATATACTGTTGGTAATGTTACTGTTTGTACCAGAGTATAGGTTAGATTTTTAAATAGTATTATTCCATCTCTTGTTAAGAGACATCCTCCTCTATTTTGTATGCAAAAATGCAATCCTATTACAAAGTTTGAACCTATGTTTAAATCTCTTGCTAATATTCTTTTAATATTGTAAGTTTGCTTGTAGAATTCATTACATGTGTTTAAGAAACTTATTTGTGCCTTTTCTATGTAATAATTATAGATGTTCTACGATCCGTCCATTTGTGAAGCTGCTATGGGTTTATCAAATGTCTTTAGTAAATGTTCTGGTGCTATTTCTTTATTAATTATACAGCTGGTACATCCTGGGTCTACTAGTGCTAGAGTTTCTATCTCTATATCTTGGATTCTAATTTTCATTAATACTTTTATGGTAGAAAACTCTTTATCTTCATTACATATTAGGGTAGTTCCATTATCATCTATGTTCATAAGTTCTGCTTCTAATTGTACATTTTCTTGTGTATCTTCTTGTGGATTTATTTCTTCTCTAGTTATTTTTTCTTTTCCTTTTTCGAAGGTAGTTAGCCTTTGTTCTAGATTATTTACTTTGGCTTCTAGAGTTGCTACTCTTAAATTAAGAATTTGATTATTATATATATATATATATATATATATATATAGACAGATAGATAGATATAAAATAAATAAGGAATAAATATGAAATAATTAATAATCTATAAAAAAAATTTATGTTGTCAAATCTCCTTTATTATATATATAGATATGAAATAAATATGAGATAATTAATAATCTACAAAATTAACTTTTTTGTTGTCAATCAAGTAGCTAATTCTTAAGATGCTGCTTGGCATAATTACAAACTATACTATTCTCCTTTATTATATATACTAGTGTTATTTGACCCGTTGTCACGACTTAAAAACAAGGGTTAGGATGACACTTGTTGCGGTGTATCTTGACAAGTAAGCCTATCACCTAAACTAATACAAAAAGAAAAAAGACAGAAATGCCCAAGGTAAGACTCCTAGAATGAAGCCGAACCATATAAGTACTGTAACAATGTAGAAAAAGCATATCCAAAATCATACATTCCCAAAATCAGCTGTCAATAGTATAAGAACTACTAATATAATCCATAACTGTCTCCAAATACTAATAAAGATATAACTAGTACAAAATGATAGATGTGAACCCCAAACATATGAATGTCCAACCGCTACCTTGAGTAAACTAAAGGCGCCTAAAATCAACCAATCCGAGGGTGAAGTAGGAGTGAGTATGATCCGTTTCTAATCAGTAGATATCATAGGCCGATCGAGAAAGTAGAAAATAAAGCATACAAAATATAAACTAAGGGCATGTCACCCGCAATCAGAAAATGTCCCATAACGGCAAACCACTCCGCTTACACTAACAACTCTACAATATATACATATATACAACAATACACCAAATAGGGACACAAGTATACACCATCTCGAATATAAGAAGGACAGAAGAAAACCAAGTATATACTAGATTTTCAAGTATAATTAAGAAAGATAGAACTATGTCACGACCCAAAAAAGGATCAGGATCGACGCTAAGGAGTTTAGGACTCCAAAGCAAGCCTCGTCCTAATTCTATAGAAAATTGGATAGAGTTTCCCCTATTTTTGGGCCTAACAAGAAAAGTTCCTGTCTCAAATCCACAAATCCACAACAACCCAACATCACATCCAACACACCAAATACTAACACAATCCGCCAAAATCACCAACAATGCACTTATACCACCAAGATCAATCGAAATCCATCTCTATAAATAAGAGAAAGCTAAATACTCCGCAAATCCAAAATAATGAAAGAATACTCAAAGCTCTAAGACATGACTATGGAGGAAACTATGAGTTTTCAAGGAAAAGAAACATAACAAAGGAATAAACTATAGCCCACGCGAACAATTACGATGCTCACCATGAATATGCTACTCAGATCCTTTAGCCAACGAGATCCTCACCGTCACCTGTGTTCTCTGAAAAATAATAGCGAGGACTGAGACGCTAGCTCACTGAGTAATAACACTTAACCACAACTGTTTTAACAGGGACAAGTCATAAAACATCATGAAATGATTCCCTTTCAGAAAAAAGTAACGATAAATAATATCATTGTTTTATGTAAGCCAAGTGAACCAATAGTTCAGTAAAAACTCAAAAAGCATTGTATCATATCAAATAGTACATATTTGGGAGGTTTCCAAGAATGAATCATGTAATCAGTGTGACATTCTTCTTCATCAAGAATAGACCATAACAATGGAACACTCATAGAGGAGTCAAATATCATATCAGTAGGTCTCTACTCGAAGAAGATCAGTAAAGGTATGCTAGTTCTGCCTTCCCACTAGCGAGGGCCATTACAGTCATTAGTAAATACAAGGTGTACTAGGTCTAACGATCCCGCCATTAGGTAAGGAATTAAAATCAAGGTGTACTCCCATTTATAAATTCTTTGTGAGCAATAGGATATTCATAGGAAAGCATTTTTTAGAATAGTACAGATCATTTAAAGTTCATATCAAATCATGTTATATGTAAACTTGAATAAAAAAACATGTCAAAATATATATTTCTCATGTAAGTGAAGAATATTCATAGTAATAATATCATATATTAAATAACCATTTCAATATCATATCAAGTAAAGAACTTTCCCCACATGCAATTTCAAAGCATTTCGTAACTCATTGTTTTCATCAAAAACATGTATAAATATGCAATTTAAGAAACAAAAATTATGGTTAGATTACTACTCATAGTACACGTGTCGAAATACCAAACTTGTCACCCCGAATGATTCGTATCACTTTCTTGGATCAATACTACAATCACATCATATCCATTCTCGTGTTAAATCTCTTATTTTAAGCTAATTCATGGTAAATTTAGACTGCCCAACCCTCAAGGTTTCATTGTAAATTTTAATTCATCAAACTTTGCATCCCAAAGCAACACCTTATAACGCATAATTCTTGTCTGTAGCAACTAAATTTCAATACCCAAAATAATTTACCTAGACTTAAAAAAAGTCACGATAAAGATGTAGGAACGAATTTACCTTAAACTCGAAAGAATTTCCCAATCAAACCCTTAAGCTTTTCTTTTCTTTTCACTGAAAGAACAATTTATTTCTTCGTTTTCTGCTTTCAGCACTATTAGGCAGATTCTACTACTGTCTTTGCTAAAATTGAGCTGTGCAGGTGAATGGGCAAAGCCCCTTCTTTGAAAACAATTTTATATAAAAAAATTTAGCAGATGGCCAAGGCCTATTTTGTTTTTAATTAGCCATGCATGCCTTGACCCATTATTCACTTCCTTTTTTCTTATTCCTATAGGTTTGGGTAAGATGGGCAACCCACTTCTCTCTTTTCTTTTCCTTTCTTTTTAAAATAGGCTTTTAGCCTATTTTTTTTCTATAATTACTCACTAATTAATATTTGGAGTATTTCATTCTCCCCACCTTAAGAAATTTGGTCCCTGAATTTAGAGTAAGTGCATACCCGAAAACTGAAACAAGTGAGGGTACTTGAGTCTCATATCCTTTTCTGACTCCCACGTAGCTTCTTTAATGGTATGGTGCTTCCATAAGACTTTCACAGACAAAAAATGTTTTGACCATAACCTTCTTACTTGTCTATTAATGATAGACACTAGTTTCTCCTTATAGGTTAAGTTCTCATAAAGTTGCAAGGTCGGTGCTTCTAGCATGCGAGAAGAACTAATATATACTTTCTTAGCATAGAGACATGAAACACTGGATGGATGAAAGATATCTTGGGAGGAAGTGCCAGATGATATGCCACTCCCCCTATACGCTTAAGTATGTCATAAGTTCCTACATACCTCGTGTTTAATTTAGCTCTTTTTTTGAATTGCATCACTGTAACGCCCTGAAAAATGGGTCCCAGAGCGTCACACAGTGCTTGAGGCTACGAGTAGCTGCAAGCTAACCCTTTGAGCCATTTTCATTCAGTTCAACATAAATCAACGGGGTTTCTACAAATAACCCTCAAATATCAACAGAGTAATCATCATCCAAGAATAAAAGAATTTCAGAAAGATAACAAAATATGACTTATTAGTAAACTCCCAACATCTATACTAGTCTGACAAGCCTCTAAGAAAATTAATAAAACCAGCGAGTCATTGAGACATGCCCCAACTGACTCATACTCAGTTATCAAATGTAAACAATTTCATGAAACCAACATCAGACATCACGTCCTCGAAACATGAGGACTCACCACAACAGAGGATGTCGAAAAGCATACACGAAGAATCATTGTCGAAACTGGAACTGAACACCTGAACCTATATTCTGAGAAAATGCAGCCCACATCCAAAGATGTGGGTCAGTACCATGGAAAGAAACTGAATATATAGGGGTGTATGTAGTTGTATAAACATCATCATCATAAATATTTATAAGAAATATGCAGGATGTATGAAAGACTCACATAGCCCGAAGAAAATCATCATAATCATGAGAGGATGAAATAAGTGCAATAACACATGTGAGTCATCATATAATTTGTCAATCACTTTCAGTTCATCAAGAATATCAATTCTCATAATGTAAATATCATTTAAATCTTTTGAAAGAATAACTTTCACAATTCCACTTTTAAATTACTTTACCATTCACCATAGACACAAGGAAACACACACACACTGAGAGATCCTATAACCGACATAAACCATGTGAGCTACATGGAGTCCAACGTACAACCCACGTTGGGGAGAGCCTTCCTATCCTTGCCATCGGAGTAGGACTATCGAATCAAATCCACACAAACTAGTGATCACTATATAAATCAGTCTCAGGCTCACTCCTATGGGGGCATGTAGTTCTAGGGAAGTAAGGTCGCTTTATACCTCCCACTCGATGCTAAAGATTTCTCCCAGACATGGCTCAGATCATTTCAAAGTAATCCACAACAAAAAAATTTCAGTAATATATAAATATATACATCAGGAGTCATCATGCTTCCCATCTATCAAAATCAACCACGTTGTGGATTTCTTTCACACTCGAGTTCAAAACAAATCCATTAAGACCAAAAGGTCAAATTATTCAAAATTCTCAAATATTCAACATCAACGTGCTTATAACACACACTATCTCAAAAAAACACAATTTCCAATGGGGATTCACGATCTAAATATCAAAATCATGATAAATATCATTCAAGATTCATGCTTTATATCTCCACACATGTAAATTCATCTTTCAAAATCATAAACATCAAGATTTTATACTAATCATCATAAGATATGGGTTCATGCTTCAAATTCGTAAAAGTCAAATAAAAATCATGCCTTTGTAAAGAAAATTACTTTTGGGCACAAGAACGAAAGAGAGTTCTTGTTGAAAAACCCCACATACCTTGAATGATGAACTTCAGATCGATACTCGTTTTTGAGATGTTAATCGTGCCTTTGAATTATGGTTCTTATAGTTCTTGAACTAGGAACTTGGAATCTTGAATAAATTTGCAGAATTAATGGTGAACTTTGGAGGTTCTTGAAGTTGGATGTAGGAGCTTAGGGTTTTCTTTTTGAGGGAATTTAATGAAATATAACATATAATGCTTCTAATAGGCTTTAATATAGGGTTTGGATGGATTTTGTGTGAGGAAAAATGACCAAAACACCCTTAAAAATCAAATAATTCTCGAATCTGTCCTTTGGTGGACTATTTTGATAGTCTTAACTAGATCAACGATAACGTTTTACTCCGATATCAAAATTGGATGAAACCAATTTCATTAGAAAGAGGACTCTTATATCTTTCTATTGATATATAGTATCTCACCTAGATCATTGTTTATGAGGAGTTCTGATTGTTTGAAGTTGATCCAAAAATTCGCTTTTGATAGGCTGAAGTAGATCGACCATAACTTTTTTCTCCGATAGACAAATTGGATGAAACCAATTTCATTGGAAAGAGGACTCATAGAGATTTTCGTTGATATATAGTAGATCACCCAGATAATTATGTATAAGGAGTTATGATCATTTAAAGTTGGAGAAAAAATACGCCAGGCCTCAGTACTTTTTTCTGCACGTTTTACTGTTCACTACTATTCACGGTTCGATCAGAATGTTCATAACTTGTTGCTCGGGTGTCCGTTTTGGATGATCCACATATCGTTGGAAAGATTAGCCGATACTCTACACAATGGTGGGTCATAATATAAGACATTCCACACGGAAAAATTTATAATTCATTCTAGAAGATAGAACCCAATATGTTTACGCACAAAATTTCAGCGAAAAATTTCTTGGCGTATTACATCATCCCCCTTTGGAAACATTCGTCATCGAATGACGCTAGATATGCGAAGATTAGATAGGGAATAGAGCATACAGCTGAAACCATTCATTAGACTCATCACCACATTGTTTCTCACTCCGAATACAACATAGAATGCATAAATTCAAGAAACTACAGCTGAAAACATAATAAATGACTGCTGAACTGCTGCAACTTTTATCAAAAGTGCATGATTTAGGAAAGTGCGGTACCTTCAGCTTGATCGGAGTTCGCAAAAAATAGGTTCGGGTACTTGGATTGCATATCTGGCTCAGCTTCCCAAGTTGCACCCTCAACAGATTGGTTTCGCCACAACACCTTGACCAAGGGAACTACTTTGTTCCTTAGTTTTCGGACACTAAAATCAAGAATCTCAGCAGGAATCTCATCAAAAGAAAGATTTTCTTGAATGTCATCATTCATAGAGGAATCCATTACCACAACATCGCTAATATTCTTTCTAAGCATGAAGACATGGAATATTGGATGAACAGAGGACAACTCGGAAGGCAAATCGACCTTATAAGCTACCTTACCAACACGACTAAGAATTTTGTAAGGACCAACATAACGGGGACTAAGCTTCCCCTTCTTTTCAAATCTCTTCACCCCTCTCATGGGTGAAATTTTCAGATACACTAGGTCACCAACTTCAAACTCAAGGTCTCTCCTTCTAATATCCGCATATGACTTCTGTCGACTCTGTGCAGTTTTTAACCTTTCCCTAATCAACTTACCTTTTTCCATAGCCTCAAATACCGAATCAGGACCACTCACAGCCGCTTCACCCACCTCGAACCAACCTATGGGTGATCTACACTTCCTCTCATATAAGGCTTCAAACGGATCCATGCCAATACTAGAGTGGAAACTATTATTGTAAGGAAACTCTATCAACGGTAAGCGATCATCCCAACTTCCCTTAAAGTCAAGTGCATAAGCTCTCAACATATCCTCTAAGGTTTGGATGGTCCACTCAGCCTGACCATCGGTCTGCGGATGAAAAGCATAACTCAAAAGTACTTGGGTACCAAGACCCTTCTGAAAAGCTTTTCAAAATTACGAAGTAAACTGAGTACCCCTATCCGAAATGATAGACAAGGGAACTCCATGCAGTCTAACTAGCTCTCAGATATACAATCTAGCGTAATCCTCAGCAGTATATGAAGTATGAACAGGAAAGAAATAAGCAAACTTAATCAACCTATCAACCACAACCAAAATGGAATCATGATGGCGTTGGGAAGGAGGTAAACCAATCATGAAGTCCATATTTATCTCTTTCCACTTCCAGCTGGGAATACTAAACTCTTGCATCATACCACCAGGTCTTTGGTGTTCAACCTTAACCTGTTGACATGTTGCACACTTAGCTACAAACGCTGCTATATCTTTCTTCATGCCACTCCACCAATAGATTTCCTACAAGTCTCGGTATATCTTGGTGGCACCAGGATGAATAGAATATCGCGCCCCATGCACTTCAGCCATAATCCTCTATCTCAGATCATCAATATTCGGGACACACAATCTGCCCTGCAATCTCAACACACCATCTCTCCCTTGGGAGAAAACCTCTACTTTTTAGTCCTTGACGGACTCCTTCAGTCTTACCAAACTAGCATCTAAGTATTGCTTTTCCCTCACTTCCAAAACCAAGGAGGATTCAGAACTACTCTGAACCCCTATACTACCTTCAGCAGAGTCAAACAACCTAACCCCCAATCTAGCCAAACGATGTACATCACGAGCCAAATCTTTCTTACCTTCTACCAAATGCAAAACGCTACCCATGGACACTCTACTTAGGGCATCAGCCATAACTTTGGCCTTGCTCGGATGGTACATCACACTTATATCATAGTCCTTTAACAATTCTAACCATCGTCTCTGCCTAAGATTCAATTCTCTCTGGGTAAACACATACTGCAGACTCTTATGATCAGTGAAAACATCAACATGGACACCATACAAATAGTGTCTCCAGATTTTCAAAGCAAACACAAAAGTAGCCAACTCAAGGTCATGGGTGGGGTAATTTTTCTCATGAGGTTTTAACTGTCTAAAAGCATAAGATATCACCTTACCCTTCTGCATCAATACGCAACCTAACCCAACTCTTGAAGAATCACAGTAAACCAACAAACCATCAACACCATCAGGCAAAGTCAAAACAGGGGCTGAAGTGAGTCGAGTCTTCAACTCCTGAAAACTCTTCTTACAAGATTTGGACCATAAGAACTTCACTTTATTTTGGGTCAACCGAGTCTTAGGAGATGCTATAGAGGAGAAACCCTCAACAAAATGGCGGTAATAGCCATCTAAACCCAAGAAACTTCAGATATCAGGTGGAGAAATTGGTCTAGGCCAATTTCTAACAGCTTTGGTCTTTTGGGGATCAACTCTAATACCTTCGAAAGAAATGATATGACCCAAAAAAGCAACTGACCTTAGCCAAACTCACACTTATTGAACTTGGCAAATAACTTGTGATCTCTAAGGGTTTGCAAGACAGTTCGAAGATGATCAGAATGTTCATCTTCACTAAGAGAGTACACCAGTATATTATCGATGAACACTATGACAAACATATCCAGATATGGTCTGAAAACTCGATTTATGAGGTCCATGAAAGCTGCTGGGGCATTAGTTAACCTGAAAGACATAACAAGAAACTTAAAATGGCCATAACGAGTTTGGAAAATGGCTTTTGGGATGTCACACTCCCTAACTTTGAGTTGATGATAGCCGAAACGAAGGTCTATCTTTGAGAAATAACTTGCACCTTGCAATTGGTCAAACAAATCATCTATTCTCGGAAGGGGGTACTTATTTTTGACAGTGACTTTACTCAGTTGGCGGTAATCAATGCACATCACAAAGATCCATCTTTCTTTCTCACAAATAACATAGGAGCACCCCAAGGAGAAACACTGGGCCTTATGAAACCCTTGTCTAGTAGATCTTTGAGTTGCTCTTTCAACTCCTTAAGTTCTGCAGGGGCCATATGGTAAGGAGAAATAGAAATGGGCTGAGTATCGAGAAAAAGATCAATCCCGAACTCTATCTCTCTATCAGGAGGTATCACTGGGAGATCATCTAGAAAGACATCAAAAAACTCTTTGACGACGTTAATAGACTGGAGATTTGAAGTCTCAGACTTAGTATCTTTGACTCTAACCAAATGGTAAATACACCCCTTGGAAATAAGCTTTCTAGCTTTGAGGTAAGAGATAAAATGACTCTTTGGTGACACAAAATTCCCAAAACAGTCAAACATGGATGCACCCAGAAACTGAAACTTGACCACTTGAACCCGACAATCAATAGAGGCATAAGAAGAATACAGCCAGTCCATATCCAGAATTATATCAAAATCTACCATGTCTAACTCAATCAGATCAGCCGATAAGACTCTATGAAGAATGATAACAAGACATTTTTTATACATTTTCTGGGAAACAATCGAATTACCCACTGGGGTAGAAACTAGGATAGGCTTAGGAATAATCTCAGGAATCATTTCAAAATTCACAACAATCAAAGGTGTAACATATGAGAAACTGGATCCAGGATTCAACAAAGCATACACATCAAACTGAAATATACGAAGCATACCAGTAACAATATTGGAAGAGTTCTCCTGTTCTTGGTGGGATGGTACAACATAGAATCTATTCTGGCGCTGCCCGTCAGCATTTCTAGAAGAGGCGCCCTAAGCTGGGGCTGGACGAGTCGCTGGAACTGGAGCACTAACAGTCTGAGTCTGGGTCTGAGGGCGATAGTCACGACTTTCTTGTTCATCCTGTAGACAATCTCTAAATCTATGAACCATGTCACCACACCAGAAACAACCCCTCTTTTCACCCCAACACTCACCAGAATGAGCCCTACCACACTTAGGACACAGGGGACGATTTGGCTTACTGCCAGCACTGTATTGGGACCTGGATACATATGACCTACTACCTTGCTCCTTCATACCTCTAGGCATGGGAGCACTAGCAGATGGCGGTGCTGGCATAGATGAACGATCCTGATACTGAGGGCAACTCCCTCTCTGTGATCTAGTTTGACCATGTCCATGCTGCTCGGACCTAGCTCGCTTATTCCCTCTCATTTTATCTCTCTCCTTAATCTTGTTTACCTCAATTTGTTAGGCATGAGTCATCAGCCTAGAAAGATTTATCTCACTATTCAGCATAGCAGACCTACACTCCTTAACCATATAACTAGACACTCCGGTCACAAACTTACTCATACTAGCTCGATTATCAGCCACTAAGTCAGGAGCATACTTGGCAAACTGATTGAAGTTTAGACAGTATTCCCTAACAGTCATAGAGCCCTATCACAGGTTCATAACCTCTTCTACCTTCGCCTCCCTCATCTCCAAAGGGAAAAACTTATTTAGGAATGCATCCTGGAACTCTTGCCAAGATGTAACGACAACTCCCTTACCTCTACCTTTCCTCTAAACAACAACTCATTCATAAACAAGGTCTTTCAACCTATATGCAACCAACTCCACACTATGTTCCTTAGATACATGCATCACCTGAGTAATCTTCCGCACCTCCTCTAAAAATAACCGTGGATCCTCATCAGACTTGGACCCATAGAATTCCAGCGGATTCATCCACATGAAGTCACGAATCCTGGCAGTAGCTGAATTACCTCCCTACTACTGTGGAGCCGGGGTCGGGTTGGACTAAATATTTGTAGTAACAACTTAGGCCAGCGCCTGAAAAGTTGCCCAAAATTCAGCATGAGACACGTTTTCATTCAATGGGTCAGTGGGTTGAGGTTGCTGACCATAATTATTTCTTCTAGCTCGATGTAGAGGAATATTTCTGAAAGAGGAGAGCATGAATCAATAGCAGAGAGAGAAACTTTAAGCATGATAGACTTCTGAAAGAAAGAATCACACTTTGTCCTAAAACTTCTTTTAGCCTCTTGCTCATAGATGTGGCGTGCTACACACCGATGATTAAGACTCTACTTAAAGTGGCTTGTCAGACTCCCTAGGACACCTTAAAACCTTAGGCTCTGATACCAATTTTGTAATGCCCCAAAAAATAGTTCCCGAAGCATCACACGATGCTTGAGGCTACGAGTAGCCTCAACCTAACCCTTTGAGCCATTTTCATTCAGTTCAATAAATAACCCTCAAATATCAACAGAGTAATCATCATCCAAGAATAAAAGAATTTCAGAAAGATAACAAAATATGACTTATTAGTCAACTCCCAACATCTATACTAGTTTGACAAGCCTCTAAGAAAATTAATAAAGCTAGCGAGCCATTTAGATATGCCCCAACTGACTCATACTCAGTTATCAAATGTAAATAATCCTTGGAACATGAGGACTCACCACGACAGAGGATGTAGAACAGCGTGCCCGAAGAATCACCATCAAACCTGGAACTGAGCACCTGAACCTACATTTCGAGAAAATATAGCCCACATCCGAAGATATGGGTCAGTACCATGGAAAGGAACCGAGTATATGGGGGTGTATGCAGTTGTATAAACATCATCATCATCATAAATATTTATAAGAAATATGTAGGATGTATGAAAGACTCATATAGCCCGAAGAAAATCATCATAATTATGAGAGGATGAAATAAGTACAATAACACACGTGAGTCATCATATAATTCGTCAATCACTTTCAGTTCATCAAGAATATCAATTCTCATAATGTAAATATCATTTAAATCTTGTGAAAGAATAACTTTCACAATTCCACTTTCAAATCACTTCACCATTCACCATAGACACAAGGAAACACACACACACTGGGAGATCCTATAACCGACATAAACCATGTGAGCTACATGGAGTCCAATGTACAACCCACGTTGGGGAGAGCCGTCTTATCCTTGTCATCGGAGCAGGACTATCGATATCAAATCCACAAAAACTAGTGATCACTATATAAATCTGCCTCAGTCTCACTTCTACGGAGGCACCTAGTTTTAGGGAAGTAATGTCTCTTTATACCTCCCACTCAGTGCTAAAGATTTCTCTCAGACTTAGCTCAGATCATTTCAAAGACAATCCACAACAAAACAATTTCAGTAATATATAAGTATACATCGGGAGCCATCATGCTTCTCATCTATCAAAATCAACCACATTGTGAATTTATTTCACACTCGAGTTCAAAACAACTCTATTAAGACCAAAAGGTCAAATCATTCAAAATATCTCAAATATTCAACATCAACATGCTTATAACACATACTTTCTCAAAAAACACAATTTCCAATGGGGATTCACGACCCAAATATCAAAATCATGATAAATATCGTTCAAGATTCATGCGTTATATCTCCACACATGTAAATTCATCTTTCAAAATCACAAACATCAAGATTTCATAATAATCATCATAAGATATGGGTTCATGCTTCAAATTTGTAAAAGTCAAATAAAAATCATGCCTTTGTAAAGAAAATTACTTTTGGGCACAAGAACGAAAGAGAGTTCTTATTGAAAAACCCCACATACCTTGAATGATGAACTTTAGATCGATACTCATTTTTGAGATGTTAACCGTTTCTTTGAATGATGATTCTTGGAGTTCTTGAAGTAGGAACTTGGAATCTTGAATAAATTTGCAGAATTAATGGTGAACTTTGGAGGTTCTTGAAGTTGGATGTAGGAGCTTAGGGTTTTCATTTTGAGGGATTTTGATGAAATATAACATATAATACTTCAAATAGGCTTTAATATAGGGTTTGGATGGATTTTGGGTGAGGGGGAATGACCGAAATGCCCCTAAAAATCAAATAATTCTCGAATCTATTCTTTGGTGGACTGTTTTGATAGTCTGAACTAGATCAATCATAATGTTTTACTCTGATATCCAAATTGGATGAAAGCACTTTCATTAGAAAGAGGACTCTCACATATTTCCGTTAATATATAATATCTCACCCAGATCATTATGTACGAGGAGTTATGATCGTTTGAAGTTGACCTAAAAATTTTCTTTTGATAGGCTGAAGTAGATCGACCATAACTTTTTGCTCCGATAGACAAATTAGATGAAACCAATTTCATTGGAAAGAGGAATCGCAGAGATTTTTGTTGATATTTAGTAGATCATCCATATCATTATTTACAAGGAGTTATGATCATTTAAAGTTGGAGCAAAAATACGCCAAGCCTCAGTACTTTTTCCAGCATGTTTTACTGTTCACTACTATTCACGGTTCGATCGGAATGTTCATAACTCGTCGCTCGGGTGTCTGTTTTGGATGATCCACATATTGTTGGAAAGATTATTTGATACTCTACACAATGGTGGGGCATAATCTAAGACATTCCACATGGAAAAATTTATAATTTATTCTAGAAGATAGAACCCAACACGTTTACGCACAAAATTTCAACGAAAAATTTCCCGGGGTATTACAATCATACCCTTCATAGGAGAGACTCATAGTAAAAGCTTATCCCTTACTATTAACACCAAATCTCTTCTCCTCTTGTCTGCATAAGACTTTTGTCTACTTTGAGCTGTGAGCAACCTCTATATAATCAATTGGACCTTGTCCATAGTATCCTGTACCAAGTTTGGTCTTAAAACTGTAGCCTCTCCAACTTCAAACCACCCAATAAAAGAACGACATCGCCTACCATGAAAAGCTTCATATGGAGCCATCTGAATACTTGAATCAAAACTGTTAATGTAAGCAAATTCAGCTAAGGGTAAGTACGTATCCCAACTACCTCTAAAGTCAAGAATGCATGATCTCAATATATCCTCCAAAATTTGTATAGTACGCTAAGACTGTCCATTCATGTATGGATGAAATGTAGTACTAAGATATACTTGGGTACCCAATGATTCTTGGAAAGATCTCTAAAAGCGTGAAGTGAACTGTGATACTCAATTAGAAATGATGGACAATGGTATTCCATGAAGTCGAATAATTTCATTCATAAATTACTGCATATATTTCACTCCACTATATGTTATATTTACTGGAAGAAAGTGGGATGACTTATTAGATCAGTCTATAATTACCCATACAGAGTCATGACCTTTAATTGTTCGCGGTAGCCCGATAACAAAATCCATGGTAACACTTTCCCATTTCCAATCTGGAATCCTGATCTATTGCAATAATCCTGTTGGTTGTTGATGGTCCGCTTTAACTTTTTGACAAGTCAAGCAACTAGAAACAAAGTTAGCAACATTTTCTTCATACCTTCCTACCAGTATAAATGGTTCAGGTCATGATACATCTTAGTGGAACCAGGGTGAATGGTATATTTGGAGTTGTGATATTTCTCAAGAATAGATCGTCTTAACCCATCTACAGCTGGTACACATAATCTATTACCCACTCGAAGAATACCATCACAATCAACACTCATCGTCTTATTTTGACCAGCTAGGACCTCATCTCAATATTTACACAACTGTACATCCTCAAATTGAGTGGCCGTAATGCTTTTTACCAAAGAAGATTTAGCTTAAACATAAGCCAACAATACCCCTGACTTTCCAACACCAAAACAAACACCTTTTCCTTCAAGTTTCTACATATTTTTCGCCAATTGCCTCTTTTCATGAGATATATGTGCCAAACTACCCATAGATTTCCTTCTCAAAGAATCAACCACAATATTAGCTTTTCCAGGATGATACAAGATAGCACAATCATATTCCTTGAGTAATTCCATCCACTAACGTTGTCAAAGATTTAGATCTCTCTGCTCAAAAATATACTTCAAGCTCTTATGATCGGTATAAATCTCACAAGTTTCACCGTATTAATAACACCTCCAATTCTTAAGAGGAAATACCACAACAACAATCTTCAAATTATGGGTAGGATAATTCAGCTTGTGCTTCTTCAACTGTCTCAAAGCATAAGATATAACATGATCATTTTGCATGAGAAAACATCATAATCCAACCCTCGAAGCATCACAAAATACTTTGAATCCTCCAGAACCTGATGGTAAGGCTAATACTAGTGTGGTGGTCAAACATGTTTTGAGTTTTTGAAAGCTCTGCTCACACTCTTCCGTCCACTGGAACTTTAAATTTTTCTATGTTAACTTGGTCAATACAGCTGTAATTTTAGATAAATCTTACACATAACGCCTATAGTAATTAGCCAAACCTATAAAGTTGCGAATCTTTGTAGGTGAAGTAGGTCTAGGCCATTTATGCACTGCTTCTGTCTTTTCAGAATCCACTGTGATACCATTTTTGAGACAACATGACCCAAAAATGATACTGAGTCAAGCCAAAATTTGTACTTTGAGAACTTAGAATAGAGCTTATGTTCCCGCAATATCTGCAATACAGTGTGACAGGAGAATCTTTTCTACCTCATAATAAAGAAATAATGTTTATAATTTTTAGTGACAGAGTAATTATTTTAAAAAATTCTTACTCTTAAAATTAACAATTGTAGATTAACCATAAAACTTCTCCATCTCTGTAGTTTTATTAAAAAAAAGTTAGAGTATACTAAGGATAGAGTTGGTGATTTATTCAATGGTGTAAGTTGCGGATTATTTCAATCATATTGAATAATTAGAATAAAATGAAAGAGATATGGAAGCCTTTATATATTTGGTAAAAATAGTCATACAATAATATAGATTCTAAGTTACCTTTTACTATTATTTTTCTTTTCAACAATTTAAATGTAAAATAAATTAAAATAATTACAACTTACCATTTAAACTCTAATAGCATACTAAAAATAAGCTAATCATGTAAGTTTTGTTTGCACTGACGGTGCATACTAGTTAATCTCTTCAGTTGTAATATTTTTGGTTGTAATATTATTGTAATTTCACCAATAATTTTAAGGAGACTCAATGGTAACAACTGAAAAATCTGCGGATGTCAAGATGGAAGATCTTAACAAGACATTTCGGTTCAACAGTACTTATTTCAAAAGGTGGAAGGGTAAAGTACTTTTCTACTTGAGTCTTGTCAATGTTTCATATGTGTTAACTGAGAAGAATCCAAACAAAGTAGATAACCCTTCCATGAATGATGGAGAACTTATTTCTCTCAAAGAAAAAAGTTAAAAAATATGATTGTGACTCCTACAAGTGTTGGTAGTATCTTCTTAATTGTCTATCTAATATTTTTTATGATTATTATCATAGAACTTACTCTAGTGCAAAGAAAACTTGGAAAGCATTGCATAGTAAAGTATGATACTGAGGAGGCTGGAGCGAAAAAATATATGGCTAGTAGATATTTCCATTTCCAAATAGTGGACAACATGTCAGTGGTAGATCAGGCTCAAGACTTCATAATGATTGTTGGAGAGCTCAGGTTCGAAGAAGTCAAAATTGAAGATAACCTTATTATTTATGGCATAATATATTAATTTCTTTTTTCTTGGAAGGACTTTCAAAAAACCATGTGCCACAAGCTAAAGAAAACTTCTCTTGAGACTTTGTAATGAGAATCTACATGGAAAAAGAGGCAACAAGCCAAGATGCACTTTTACAAATAGAAGAGAACAACATCACACCAAAGGTAAATTTAACTACTTAAAATAATGCTACCTCTGAAATGAAAAAAATACTACTTTGAAGCTTAAGAAGAAACAATTCAAGAAAAAATGGTTGACATACCAAGGAAAGTAATGGTGGAAATAATCACGCAAAAAATTAACATGTTTAAGAAAAGGGATAGTGCTTTATCTATGGCAAGAATGGGCATATTGCTTGATTTTACAAATTTTGAAAATGTAGGACTGCACCTCAGTCAAATTTTATCAAAGAACCATTTACAGCGGTGATAACAGATATAAACATGATGGAGAATGTTAATGGTTGGTGGTCTAACTCTTGTGGAAATAGTCATGTCTGTTATGACAATGGCTGGTTTAAAAAATATACTTCTTTTGATTTTGTTAGTGATCCTCTTGCAATGCATATTTGTGTATCTAACCTGGTAGGTAATTCTTTAGTGGTGGATCGGGTACATCAATCTTATGTTGTGACTTTTTTTGGGCATGATACTTTGGTAGACTTGCTTGCATTCGATATGGTTGATTTTGATGTTATTTTGATATGGATTGGTTGGCTTCTTATCATGCTATCTTAGATTATTTCTTAAGACTATGACTTTAGCTTCGTCTAGTGTCCCATGGATAGAAGGGTTCACTTTATTTGGGTCTCAGGAGGGTCATATCTTATGTTCAGTCTTATCGATTGGTTGAGAAGAAATGTTTATTTTATTTGGATCATATTTGTAATACTAGTGTTTTTCATCTCCTTCCTTGGATTCTATCTGTGTTATTCATAAGTTTATGAATGTGTTTCCTATGAATTTTCTTGGTATGCCTCCGGATTATGATATTGATTTTGCTATTGATGTTGAGCTAAGAACCAAGCCCATTTTTATTCCTTCTTATAGGATGTCCCCAATAAGTTGAAGAAATTGAAGGATCAGTTGTAGGAGTTGTTGGATCAGGGATTTATCTGAATTAGTATTTCACTTTAGGGTGCGCTTGTGCTATTTGTCAAGAATAAAGATGGGTCTACACGGATGTGTATTAATTATCGGCAGTTAAATAAAGTGACGGTTAAGAATAAGTATCCTCTTTCTCATATTGATGATTTATTTGATTAGCTTCAAGGTGCTGTGGTGTTTTCAAAGATTGATTTGAGGTTTGAATATCACCAACTGAGGATTAGAGCTTCGAATATTTTGAAGACAGCTTGTCAGGCTCGATATAGTCATTATGAGTTCTTGCTCATGTTCCCATATTCATGGAGTTGATGAACCATGTGTTTTGACTGTATCTTTACTCTTTAGTTATTGTATTTATAGATGACATCTTTGTGTAATCCAAGAGTGAGGTTGAGCATAAGGAGAATTTATGTATTGTGCGTCAAAGATTGAGGGATGAGAAGTTGTATGCAAAGTTCTCTAAGTGTCTATTCTTTCTTGGGTCATGTGGTGACTAAGGAAGGTATTATGGTTGATCCAACCAAGATTGCAATAGTTCATGATTGGGATATACCTACTTCATCTACTGAGATTTAGAGTTTTGTCAGCTTGGCTGGGTATTATCGATATTTTGTTGAAGGCTTCTATTATATTTCAGCTTTTTTGACTAGGGTGGCTCAGGATAAGATCTCCTTTCAGTGGTCTGATGCTTGTGAGATGATCTTCCAAAAACTCAAGGATTTATGGAATTTATCTTCTATATTGGATTTTCCTAAGAAGGGTCTGGACTTTACCGTGTTTTGTTATGCTTTGGGTGTTTAATTAGGTGTTGTGTTGATGTAGGAGGGCAAGGTGGTTGCTTATGGTTCTCATCAGTTGAAGCCTCATGAGAGGAATTATTCTACTCATGATTTGGAGTTGTGTATAGTGGTGTTTGCCTTAAAGTTATGGTGGCACTACTGGTATGGAGTTTGTTGTAAGATCTTATCAGATCCTCATTGCCTTTAGTATTTCTTCACTCAGCAAGATCTTAATATGAGGCAGTGTCGTTGTCAGTGTTATTATCTTGAGTTGATTAAGGATTATTACTTGACAATTCTCTACCATTCGGGAAAGGCTAATGTAGTTGCAGATTCCTTGAGCTGAAAGTCAACTAGCATGGATAGCTTGGAGCATCTTTTGACCCAAGAGAGCCCTTTATCCTTAGAGGTTAAGTCTTTGGCTAACCAGATGGTTAGACTTAATATTTTGACACCTGGGCATATTTTGGGTTTTGTGGAAGCTAGACGTTCTTTGATGGAGTAGATTCGAGCTCACCAGTTTGATGATGTTGATTGAGGTTGATTCTAGATAAGGTGTTGAGTGGAGAGGCTAAGGAAGCCTCACTTAATTCAGATGGATTTTAAGGATTGGGGGCTGAGTTTGTGTGCTGAGAGTGGGTGATTGGATTAGGTTGATCTTGGAGGAGGCCCATTATTCCAGATATCCATCCATCTAAGTATGACTGAGATGTATCATGACTTGAGACAATACTATGGATGGGGTGGCATTAGGCAACTTATATTAGATTTTGTGGCTTGTTACCTATGTTTTCAGTAGGTGAAGGCCGAGCATATGAGACCTGGTGGTTTGTTTCAGAGGTTACTTATTCCTGAGTGAAAGTGGGACCATATCACTATGGACTTCTTGAATGGGTTTCTTTGTATTTCTCATAGTTTTGACATTGTGTGGGTGATCTCGATTGGCCAAGTCATCTTAATTTATTCTAGTTCAAGTCTTATTTAGTACCGAGAGGTTGGTCCGTACCTACATCCATGAGATTGTAAGACTTCATGGTGTGCTAGTGTCCATTATTTCAGATTGCGGTTCTGTGTTCACATCTCACTTTTGGAAGACTTTTTTAGGATGATTTATGTACTTGGGTTGTGTTAGCATGATGTTTTACCCCAGACTAATAGTCAGTCAGAGTGGACTATTCAATTTTTGGAGGATATGCTCCACGCGTGTGTGATAAATTTTGGTAGCCAGTAGGAGCATCATTTGGCTTTAGCAGAGTTTGCATATAATAAGAGCTACCATTCTAGATTGATATAACTACTTTGAGGCATTATATGGTAGGCATTGTCGCTCGCCATTGGTTTGGTTTGATGTTTCTGAGGCTAGGTCTCGAGGTACGGACTTGCTTCGTAAGTCTTTGGACAGAGTCCGGATCATTCAGGATAGACTTAGACTAGCTCAGAATAAGAAAAAATGTCATTCTGACCATAGACTTTATGTTTTGAGATTTAGTGTTTGTGATCATGTTTTCCTTTGAGTTTCACCCATGAAGGGTGTGATGATGTTTGGGAAGAGAGAAATACTTAGCCACAGGTAGTTTGGTCCATTTGATATTCTTCGGGCTGTTGGTGATATGGCTTATGAGTTGGCTTTCCCCTCCTGATCTATCTGTTGTTCATCTAGTTTTTCATGTTTTTATGCTTTGCCGTTACATTCCGAATGATTCTCATGTTATTCGTTGGGAGTTAGTTCAATTGGATGACCACTTATCTTTTATTGAGGAGTGGGTCTCCATATTAGCTAGGGTTGTTAGGCAGTTGTGCTCTAGAGTCATCCCTATGGTTAAGGTTTAATGGCGACATAGACCTATAGATAAGTCTACTTGGGAGGTTGAGTATGATATATTTAGTTCTTATCCCTATCTTTTCGTTGATTCAGGTATTTCTTTTGCATTTAGTTCGAGGACGAACTAGATTTTTAGTGATTGATAATGTAACAACCAGCTTTTTGACGGAATATGTGAAATGTGTGTTTCTGTGTGATTTGACTAATTTACCCTTCCCCATAGATGCATTATGATATTTCTAGGGCATGGGTATGATTGGCACTGTTCTCGATGCATTTTGATACCATTTATGCGATATTATGGTTTTTCAAGGATTCAAGAGCCTTATTTTGGACTTATGTGAATACCTTTTGATCCATACAATGGTTGATAAAATGGACTACGCCAATAACTCTGAAATATTGATTTTAGACTAGGTAGACATTTGGTTCGGGTCCGAATGCACCCGACCTCATTTCGACCTGTTGGTAGGAAAGTTGATAAATTGGAAATATGAGTGTAGGACCCACATTTGGTCGAAATGACCTCGAACGGAAAATCTGAATGTTTAGAGAGGTTCAATGTTTTGTTCAATTAGATAAATGGCAATTCTCTTCAATAAGAAGAACACATATAAACTTATGAAGTGTAAGGATTTGTGGGCCTAGTTCTTCATTAAAAATGATTGCAGTAATCATAATTTACGAAGGATCCCCAAGGTTGACTATTACCTGTATAAATTGTATTGAAGGATACATTGTAAGAGCTTGCATGTGAATTTCCTCTTAACCTACGAGTTTATGAGAACACTTTTATGTCATTGGTAAATTAAAGGACTTATTAAATGGCGATCGAAAGTTGAGAGATCAAAGTTATAATATGTATCTGATTAAGAACTTTGAGAGCTATACATTGTGAAGTTGGGTAAGAGGAGTAACTTTCACCTCAAGTAGTGAGGAGGGGGTCATGAGTTAATTTGGAAGGCAGGAAGGAAGGTTGTGGTGATATATCATTTATTTATTATACTATAAATCATCCTTCGGGCCGAGTGGAATCATCAAAATATGGAATTGACCTCGCCAACTCTAAATGTTGAGTTTGGTCAAACTTCCTAAATTTTAATTTTCAAAACAAAAAAAAAAAAACTTATCCAAAATACATTTGATCACCTTGGATATCATGTCACCTATTTCCACAAGACATAAGTAGCTAATCATGTCTTAGCTATGGGGAGGGAAAGTAATGAAAAAGAAGAAAAAAATTACAAATGACCTTAAGAGAAGTTACAAATATTTATCATGGTCAATTCTAATCTTTAAGTACTCTAGAATTCAATTAATGGGTCCAAACCATTCTCGAGTGCCTCGAGATGTTGCAAACCACCCAACCAAATAATAAATTACTCCCCAGACCTAGTGCAATTGCCAAAACTCAAAATCTACCTCCTCAATCTTAATTGTTGAACCTGGTCAAACTTTTGAGTTTCAAACATCTAAAACTCATCAATAATGAATAAGATAAATCAGGAATCATATCACCCATCTCTACAAGTGACAAGCAACTCACCAAAATTATGGGTAGGGTTAAACATGAGAAGAAAAAAGTAAAAACTTACAAAATAACCTTGATAGTCATTAGAAGCTGCTTATAGAGAAGAGTTTATTTTACTAGGATACCCATATAAGGGAAAAGAAAAATACACCATAAGACCTTATACATCATTATTAAGACCGTGGAGAAATAAAGGACTAAAGAAATGACAACAACTTACTAAACGAATAAAAATAAAAAGACAACATCTGACCAATAGAAAGACTCATATATTAAAAGATACAAACTTCACTGACAATCCAAAAGTAAATAAACTAAGATTGATAAACTCTTCTCTGATGACAACCAAATCTATAACCTCCATTTAATTGTAAATTAATTATCTGGAGAGGCCTTCTCATCATTAAGATCAACAGCAACATTCAAGTTATTCATCATACTGCTTTCCCCAGATGAAGAGCGATGAAGAGCAACAACGTTGGTTCTTGTGGTTTGATCCTTGCGACGACTTAGGGAATTATCTATTAACTCATCGATATTGTTAGAGGAATCATAAGGACAAATTTCATATGGGGAAAAAGTTACAAAAGCAACACGTGATCCCGTTGTAATCGAAAGCTTATCTTCTTTCTTGATAAGACATTTTATTATCTTTTTGAAAGTTGCAAAGCGTTCTGCTTCAGCATCTAACACCTTTATTTTAGTATTTTTTGGCACACTCACTTATTTTTCGCCATTACAAAATCGTTTAAGGGAGAAAAAAGAAAACGTTCTGAACATTGAAACAAAAATATTTAATTTATAGGCACACTATTCTTTCTACTTCATGGTAAAATATAGTCTATTAATTAATTAATTGCATATTATGTAATTTCTTAAGAGATTTAAATCAAATCACACTATGACTCAAAATTTTAAAGAAACTTGAGTTATATTTGTTCCATTCGGGTCACTTCTTCTAATTTTTCTTTAATAAATTACTTTATTTTATAAATAAACTATTTTATTTAGATTTTCAAAACTTTCATAGATTTACAACATAAGTACATTTATTGTTTTTTATTTTTGCAATTTTTTTGAAAGATTTCGAGTTTGGTTATTAAATATTTGAAGGTGAAATTGTCGTTTCCTCGATTATAAATAAGCAGTTGTTTAAGAATGGGCACACATCTTAACAAAATACTTATTCTATAAAAGAAAAAGTATAGTAATGAGTATGTTTACTAACTCACTATTAATAAATACGTTGAAAAGTATGTAACAATTTATTAGTTTTAAAACTCTCTTTATTTAAAGAAGTAAAATATTTAATATCTTGATTCTCTAAAACACTACTTGCTTAATAATAAAATTTCAAAATTTAAAAATCACTTATTTAAGAAAGAAAAAAATATATAGATTTTTCTATTATAAAGAACAAAATATAGATAATTAAAGATAAATTAAAATATAGTCCAACAAAAACAATTTATTGAACTATTCATTTTTCAAACTCCGGCCACCACTCTGTTTCTTATGAGAATCAGAGAAGACAAAAAATGTGTAGCCTTTTTTTTGTCAAATTTTCATTTACTCCCTATCTTCAAAAATATTTATTCACTATATTAAAAATAGATGTCCAATAGTACTTGTTCAAAAAAATCAATTGATAATTTACTCTATTCTACTCATTTCGTCGTTGCTATTAAATATTATTTATCATTCAATGCATTTTTCAATATATTAAATTTATTATATTCATAGAATGATAAAGTAAAATTATTCGTATTATTTATTGGTTCTTAGCATGTGCAACAATTTATATACAAAAATCTAAGGTATTAGTAATCCAAGAGGTTTTAATGCATGCATTAATATGATTTAACGACTTAATTATCTCTTGAGATTTTGATAACAAGAATCCACATGGAAGAAGAGGAAAGGGGTCAAGATGCACTTTTGCAAATAAAAGAGAACAACATCATACAGAAGGTAAATTTAACTTCTTCAAATGTCACGACCTGAGCCGAGGCCCTAGCCGCGATGAGCATCCCTCTTCTCTATCTGGCAATTATGCACTACGTCCATATAATGTAAAGAATGCATAAAAGTTTATCATACGGAAACATGGTTGATATTCTAAATCAAATGAACAATTCAAAATGAAATCCATAAACTTCTAACAACATCTAACATCAATTTGCGAAATCTCTAATACATCAAAACCAATATCTTGTCTAAAACTGGGACAAGGCCCCCAGTCGGACCATAAACCAAAATAAAATAACAAAGACTTATCAACCCGGCCTTCCGAAATAGAGAAGGCTCACTGACTGCAAGTCTCAGACACTCCAATCTACTGCTTAGCTAGACCCCATGACTGTGCCTTAGATCTTAAAATATAGGGGTCCATACAGATGTACTGGTACGCAGAACAATCTAAAAACAAAATACATTTATATGAAACATAGGTGAGAGCACTTTAAAAGATATATTACCTTAAAACAGTTGAAAACATATGGGCATAATTTGAATCTTTCAAAACACATTCTGCAAATCACAACTCTACTCTTTCTTTTTTAATTTTAAGCTAGTTGGTACACCCTATAACTCTGCTATTGCACGGGCTATATGGAATCCACTCTTGACTCAGCGGCCAAACCCTCATCCTAACTTTTCCCCCAAGGTTGGAGTATCTGCTTATCTACTATGCCACAGGGCCATCGCTAGCACAAAAATCTCCCTTTCAGGTAATATAAACCCGTGTCAGCAAATCATGGTTTCGAGTAATAAGTCATCTGACTCATGCCTTCTTCGAGTAACCATCTCTCTCTTAAGCCCAGTTTTAAATTCCTTATAACATATCTTGTTTGAAAAGTTGTTTCTTTATTAATATCTTCGGGCACATCAAAATAGGGTATCGTCATACCCTGACATACAAGACATGTCACAACATCTCTATTACCCTTATCTTATTTCCAAAAGATGTTTACTGACCACCCAAAATCTCTACTATTTGAACAAAAGTTCATATTTTAAAACAGTTGAAAAACCAAACCATTCTCAATACTTATTCTACGGTGGTCACCTTTTTTAATCACTTTTAAGACATTGTAAATAGGAATCATGATCATCATAAAATATGTAAATCACTCTTCCATTATCTCATGAAAATATGTCAATATATACATAACAGGCTCAAACATTTAACAACTTACGTAACCCATTCTTAACATGTAAAATCAATACAATTTCATAGGAAAAGAGGTAATTGCATATCCCATGCTCTTATTCAAGTTCACAATCAAATAATCATCATGGTCATACAAAAACAATTCAAGTTTAGGGCTTCAAACCATAATTTTTTCAACACTTCATCATGATGTAATAATTTCAACACAAGTTTATCAATAATCTTGAAACAATTTCATATATACATATATATATCCTTTAGAAAAAATTTGAAAACCGAAAATCAATGCCCATGGAGTTTAGGATAGTCCAACGTACCTTAGATTTCTTAGTTCAAAGAATAAAAACCTGAATCTTGATTTGTTTCTTTGAAACCTTGACCTAAGAGCTTGATTCTTGATCCTTGGGGTTCTAGGGTTTTCTTGAAGTGTAAAAAGAGAATAATGATGTAAAAATGCTCTTTGGGACTTCAAATAATGTGTTTTGGACGGTTTTGGGGGTGAGATAAATGACCTAATTACCCCCAATTGCGCGGATTTAGAGGCTGAAAAATAAAGGGTAAAAGGGAATGTGTGTCACATATTTTGGAATGCCAAAATGGAGCGTGCATCGCATGCTCTATTGCACACCCCCGCAGGGGTGAAATGAAGCGTGTGTCGCATGCTTATCTTTAATACCCCATATTTTTAGGCTAGAGTTTAGACCGTCATTCCTATGTATATAGACCCGAACTGAATTATTCTTGTAACGCCCCGCATTTTGGGCTACAATATAGACCATAATTTTGATGCGTTGCTAATCCTGAATCCATAAATCCTATTCCAATATGGCATGTTAATTATTTGCATAGTATGTGAATCCATTCAAGCTTGAATTTAGACCATAGAGGTCCTTCAACTCAAGGACGAGTTGAAATTATTTTGATCGATTAAGTTTTAGTGGACGTTGTAATTTGTGTTAGCTTCTATCAACCATAACTCTCTGTATATTTCTAATTAAAGAACTTACTATGTGTCAAATGAAAGGTCTTTGATTTAGCTTTCCAACGATACTAATTTTGCTAAAATCCTGCACCCGAGCAAGAAGTTATGGCCTTTAAAAGTAGTAGGCGGCGCCTATGTAAACATAGGCGATAGAATAGGCGGTGCCTATGTAAACATAGGCGATCGCATAGACGGCGCCTATGTAAACATAGGTGATAGCATAGGCAGCGCCTATGTAAAGGTTTCAAGTGACTTAAACACTCCGTTTTTGGGGCAAAATGGTCCTTTTCCACCCTTATTTAGCCATAAACACGAAATTCAGTTCCCAAAGACCCCAAAATACACCTTCATTCATTAAAATTGTTCAAGAACTCTCTCTAGGGTTTCAAAATAAAAACCCAAGTAGTTCAAGATTCAACCATGGGTTTTCAAAACAAATTGAAGATTTGGAATCTCCGCAACGTAGGCTTTAAGAAGAACCTATCATATTCGCATATAGAGGTACGTGGGGTTATCTCAAAAATCTCATGGGCTTTAAAAATTCATTTTTTCAAAATGGGGGTTTTGAAATTACGAATATGATTATGTTTTAAACATTTTATGATATTTGGCATTTAGGCCTAATTCCAATGTGATTTGACATATTATATATAGATATGCATGTATTTCATAATGATGATAAATTGAGAGCATGATTTACACGGAACCCCTCTCTTGATATGATATTGTTTTAAGTTTTCACATGATATGAATCGTTTGAAATCATCTTGAAATGCATGTCATAAAATGTCTTAAGAATGTCATGATTTGGATATGGTTGTTGACTTTCAAAGAGAGGGTTGTTTTGTTCATATTGAAATATGTTGCATATGATGATTGAATAAAGAGAATGATATGATAATGATGACTTGCAAGTCGGGTATGAGAATACCCTACAGAGTATGACATGTGATTGATTTGAACAAAGTTTGAATGCATTGATTTTTATGAGAAAGGTGGATGCCCGAAGAAGGCGTTTGAGTGAAAGAGCTCATCGCTAGAAACCGTAGTTGCCAATGCGGGTCATATGATATTGTATCCTACATGGGAGTATAATAAAATAATTGGGGAATCTGACATGGGGGGATTCCCTACGGTGTACTCACATGGGGGGTATACCGGCTCCAAATTCTGGTGGCTACTTGGATTGGAGGCTTGGCCATCGAGCACCAGAGGCGAATTCCACATAGACGTGGAATTACAATTTTAAGGTATTCCACCTAGCTCAATCGCATTACATTGGTATTGAAAACTATTGCAGTATGCCCATGTGTTTTTTAAATGATTTGAATTGAAACTACTTTATAATGGCTCTCAACTATATTTTGTAAAAGTATTATGTTTTGTTTTCATATGTCTACGTACCAGTACTTTTGTATTGACCCCCTTCCCTCCCAGGTTCGGAGGCACAGTCTAGGGGTCCAGAAAATCAGTAGATTTCCTCAGATAGATTCGCAGAGTCACTTGGTGAACCTTCTATATTTTGGAAGGCCTGATATCTGCCAATTTCATTTACCATTTATTAGTTTTGGGTCTACTGTTGGCCTTGTCCCAGTTTTCAAATAGATATTTATTTCAACCATGTAGTAGAGATTTTGCAGACATTATAGAGATATTGTTTGAGATTGTGGGACATTATTTCCCATGATTATTTTCATATGATTCTTAACCATGTTTCCATTATACAGTGTATCTTCCATATTTTTTTTCATATAAGTCATGTGCGTAATTACTAGATAGATAAGGGGTGTTTCATGCCTTGATGGTTTGGAATACTCGTCACGGCCAGGGTCCCAGTTCGGGTCATGACAAACGTGGTATCAGAGCATGGTTCGTGGTCCCAGGGTGTTTGCAAAATCGCATCGGGTAGAGTCTTGTTTATGGGTGTGTAGCTCGCCATACTTATAAGTAGGAGGCTACTAGGCGTTTAGGAATGTCTCTCTTTCTTCATGTTCTAGTCTGTGCAATAGATTTGGAATGTTCCCCTTTCATGCTCTAATTCATGCTATGGTGTCGCCCATATAAAAGTAAAATCATCCCAAATTCTTTCCTTACTCTGATGTTCTCAGACTGTCCCATTATTGAGCTGATTCAACTGAAAAAAGTTTTGAATCTACATGATATAGTCCTTTTCGATCGAGTCCTATAAGATTTTAAAAATTGTTCAAAGACTTGAGAGGAGCCTGTCAGTGCTTCAATATTTGTTGATTAACATGTAAATATTGATCCTGATGGAATCATGCTTTCCAGCTTAAGGTATTAAGTGCATCTAGTCCCTCTCAAAATCTTGTTACAGATGTGGACAATGTATAGCAGAATGTTGGAACTGTATTTCCACCCGAATAGTAGCATAAGTTAAAGTGTTGTTGTCATGACCCATCGATAATGAAACTAGACCAAGAAGTTAGTGATGTGAAGTGACAAAGTTAAAGTGAGGGTAATTTTTGTGTAAGTGAATATTTCAGTTGAATAATCGATGTTTGATAATGATTTACCCACTTTATAGTAATAAACTAATGTGGTAGCTAGTAGCACGCGTAGATGGTATGGTAGTCCATGGGAGAAGTATTTTACTCAGATTTTTATTTATACAAAGTAATGTGTAAATTCTTAGACCATTAAATATTATGGGTCAATTTTCTATCCCTTGTAATATGTAATCTTGTTGTCATAGCGCTTTTGAAAAAAAAAATTAAAGTCTAGTGAAGCCGTGTGGGGCTCTTTTGATTTACTAGCATAGTTGCCTTGTCATCCATCTCATTTTCTTGTTCAAAATACAAAACCAAAGTCTAGTGTGTGAGGCCTGTTTCGATTCACTAGCAACTTATTATCCAACTTGTTGTTCTTTCATTGGTTTAATATATGTATGGCTAAATCTGTTTGAATAAGATTGAGTTGGTAAATAGGTAATTCGTCCTTGTGAGTTAGTTTAGTATAAGGTAGAGAAGGAGTTGTTAGTCAGGGTGATTTGTTGGTTGCTTGAAGGTGAAAATGGCTATATTAGCGAGTAAGTTATGATTATAGACTCATGGTTATTTGAGGAATTTGAAGGCAGTCTAAATGTATGATTGAGTGAGTAAGTATGAGGTGACAAATCCATATAAGTAGAAAAGATTGTATGGGGTTATAATATAAGATTATGGTTGATCACGTCTATTATGCGACCTTACCCCTTGACCTTCTTTTATTAGTAGTTGTAAACTAGTACTACTTATGAGAAGGTATGTAGCAAATTTTGAGGTATTTGGATAGAATGTTCCAATTTGATGGATTAGTATATTATGTTTCACTCTTCATTGGTGGTAGACGATTCACGCTAAACTATAGGCTTGAATTCAAGTGTAGAATGTGGTGGTAGAAATAGTGGCATGAGATTAATGATGTATGTTTTGAATTTAGCAGGCTTGATGTGTTGAAATAGTACGTGCTAATGTGTTATGATAAGGAAGACCGTAAGGTCAATATTGATTATTATGGTTATGAAGTTCTAGTGTACTAGTGTTTCTTGATGTTTATTTCATGGTTTCCAAGTGAGAATCATGCGTAAGGTTGGCTTGAAAAATCATGTTTAGCACTAGACCTTAAGTTTTGAACAATTAAAGTCCATGAAGGTGGATGTGATGATTTCTTGGTTAATGATGCTAGTTATATGGTAATGGAAGTGATTTAATAGGCTTGAACGGTGTATGAAATGGCTTAATTTTAAGTTGATTCGTAATGAAGTATATTGTTGTAGGTATGGTGTGTAAGTATGCCCAAGGCAATATGGAGTTGTCGCATTTCTCTAAGACTATTACATGTTATGTGTGACTAGTGGTACCATTGAGTTGCTAGTTGGAAAAAGACTAGTTAGATGGTATATGGTGTTCTATATAGCCAAGTTAAGGAGCCTTGATTGATAGTGTTGAGCCTTTTGATGTGATCTCGATTCTCATGGTAGAGAGATATAAGTTTGGAGTAGCAATATTGGTATGCTAGGACGGAAGTGGTATGGTTCATCAAAGGCTTGGTGATATCCATGTTAAGTGTTAGAATCTAAGTTTGAGTCTTGAAAGTTGAACCGATAGAAATAAGTGTGCAAGCATTATACCATGACTATTGGGGCTATCGAAATATAGAGTGTATCTCAGAAGGTAGTATTAGCAGTGGGCTTTCCACTTTCATGTGTGGGCTTTCAGGTTGAGTTCTATTAGTTTTGTGTATTGTCATATTTCAGACCCCAGAGTGCAGTGAGTGCAGTTAAGTTTAAAGTCTAGTAAGGGATCTCCCAAACTTAAGATGATGGCTTAAAGCCAAGGGGGAGATGATAGAACAAATAACCAAGTAAGGCTCTCAGATTTTAGTAGTGATGCAGTATGATATAGAACATCAGAAAGTGAGGGTGAATCTCAACCCATTCCTACCTCAGTATTTTTTTCCCTGTTATCCGGGTGCTTACTGATGCTTTACGATTCAGTTCCATGATCATAGTTCATGATCTCTATATATGATAGAGAGTCACATACTCTTCCAGTTCCAAGATAATGAGTTCTAGTTCATTCAAGTAGTCGCAATCACATTCCTTATGTTATGAACTCTAGTTGAGGTTATGCAACTCATGACGCATGTACTCACTCTTCACAGTATGCTAGGTCCCGTATAAAAATCTTTTCATGCTTCAGGGTCATATGTTTTAACCTTTTAGTGACCCTCCCTATGTAATGATAGTGGTGATGATGTAAATGTTCTTGTTGATGGAAGATCATAGTATGCTTGTTTAGATAAGGCCATAAGTATGAAGTAAGATTTGGGGCCAAGTCTTTGATACATATGATGGTTAGTGGAAAAGTTTGTGTGTTCATGTTTTAGGGTAGCGCGTGGGAGTTATATTGACAATAGTTTAGAGACTAT
>NC_061117.1:20472639-20556021 GCF_002878395.1 Capsicum annuum
TTTAGGGTAGCGCGTGGGAGTTATATTGACAATAGTTTAGAGACTATATGAAGTATGTATTTATAGGTGGGTGCCTTGAAGTTAACATGTGGTTATAAAACAGGCTTGAATGACATTTTGGGATTATAGTGGAAGGTCGCAATATGCATTGGCGACTTCATATTAAGAGTTCAGAGTAGTCATTGGAATGGTAAGGCATGTTATGCTTAGGATGTGATCTTTAAAAGAGGTATAGAAGGTGACATCATATGGTTTGGAATAATAGCGCGGTGTAGAATGTTGTATTTTTGTGACTTAGAGTTAGGCTTGATCGCGGTGTAACGATTAAGCTATTTTAGACATTATTAGGAAAAACAAAATTGTCAATGCTCATATGAGAATTTTAAGCTGAATTGAATGGATATGATATTTATAAGGAATAGTATAGTTAAGGGATATTCGAGAAGTGTGCTAAGATTGAAAGTAAGAAGTTGTATTGCCAAAGGTCTGGTACTATCCTGATTTAGGAGTTATATGTCTATATTCCAGACTGCAGAGTAGAGTAAATGTTGTGATTTCCTCAGTTGGATGTCTCGTGTAATCCATATCCAAGATTCGTGGCTCCCTATTACTGCTAGAACTTCTTTAGAGAGAGTATTAAAGAGATACTCCAGATTGAGTATAAGTTTTCAGTATAGTTCAGTCTATGTGTCCAGCAAATTAGTTTAGTAGTCAGATTCGCATGACTTGTTCTCTCATCTCTTTATTTAATCATGCTACCTAAAAATCTCAGATATGTTACTATTCCAAGATAGAGTATACTAGTAATTGCGAGTATAGATCAGTTCATGCGTCATGCATTAAATTCAGATTCCATATGTTCAGTTATGATTCAATTCGTAGATGCCCTGTGCCTCCCATCAGTTTTCCAAGTATCTTAGTAAATTGAGCATTCATAGAGGGACATACGGTCCCAAGGGGGAGATACGCCATTCAGCTACATGCATAAATTCTTATTACAAGCATCGCACCAGTTATCATTGCGTATTCAGTCATACATCATACGTCAGTTCAGTCAGATATGCATGCATTAGAAATGCATATTCAATAGAAAAGTTCAGCTTATTCGTGTATTCAGTTCTGCGTTCATGAGAACAACTCAGTAACAAATCCATGCATCAGATATGCATGATTCATTATGAGAATTCAGCCTATGATTCGCTTCAGTTGTGTATTCCATGCATCAGATATGCACGTCCGGTATAAGAATTTAAAACATCAGTAGTTCTAGTCTTATAGTCATGTTTCAGATCAGTGTATTCTTTCTTAGAGAAACATATCATGTCCGCATTATTCCATACCTCTAAGCTTCAATATATTCCTACCCATCATTCGAGGATGAATGATCCCAAAGGGGAGATAATGTAACACCCCGTATTTTCGGGCTAGAGTTTAGACCGTCGTTCCTACGTATATTGACCCGAACTGAATTATTCTTGTAACGCCCAGCATTTTGGGCTACAATATAGACCATGATTTCGATGCATTGATACTACTGAATCCATAAATACTATGCCACTATGGCATGTTAATTATTTGCGTAGTATGTGAATCCATTCAAGCTTAAATTTAGACCATAGAGGTCCTTCAACTCAAGAACGAGTTGAAATTATTTCGATCATATTAAGTTTTAGTGGATGTTGTAATTTGTGTCATCTTCCATCGACCATAACTCTCTGTATATGTCGAATTAGAGAGCCTACTATCTGTCAAATGATAGGTCTTAAAGTTAGCTTTACAACGATACCAATTTTGCTAAAATCCGACACCCGAGCAAGAAGTTATGGCCTTTCAAAGTAGTAAGCGGCGACTATGTAAACATAGGTGATAACATAGGCGGCACCTATGTAAACATAGGGGATAGCATAGGCGGCGCCTATGTAAACATAGCCGATAGCATAGGCAGAGCCTATGTTAAGGTTTCAAGTGACTTAAACACTCCGTTTTTGGGGCAAAATGGTCCTTTCCCATCCTTATTTAGCCATAAACACGAAATTCAGTTCCCAAAGACCCCAAAATACACCTTCATTCATCAAAATTGTTCAAGAACTCTCTCTAGGGTTTCAATATAAAAACCCAAGCAGTTCAAGATTCAACCACGGGTTATCAAAACAAATTGAAGATTTGGAATCTCCACAACGTAGGCTTCAAGAAGCACCTATCATATTCGCATATAGAGGTACGTGGGATTATCTCAAAAATCTCACGGGCTTTAAAAATTCATGTTTTCAAAATGGGGTTTTGAATTTACGAATATGATTATGTTTTAAACATTTTATGATATTGATTTGGTCTTTAGGCCTAATTCCAATGTGATTTGATATATTATATATGGATATTCATGTGTTTCATAATGATGATAAATTGAAAGCATGATTTACACGGAACCCCTCTCTTGATATGATATTATTTTAAGTTTTCACATGATATGAATCGTTTGAAATCATCTTGAAATGCATGTCATGAAATGTCATAAAAATGTCATGATTTGGATATGGTTTTTGACTTTCAAAGAGAGGGTTGTTTTGTTCATATTGAAATATGTTGCATATGATGATTGAATGAAGAGAATGATATGATACTGATGACTTGCAAGTCGGGTATGACGATACTCTACAGAGTATGACATGTGATTGATTTGAACAAAGTTTGAATGCATTGATTTTCATGAGAAAGGTGGATGCCCGAACAATGCATTTGAGTGAAAGGGCTCATCATTGGAAACCGTAGTTGCCAATGCGGGTCATATGATATTGTATCCTACATAGGAAGATAGTAAAATAATTCGGACATCTCACATGGGGGGATTCCCTACGGTGTACTCACATGGGGGGTATGCCAGCTCTAAATCCTGGCGGCTACTTGGATTGGAGGCTTGGCCGTCGAGCACCAGAGACGGATTCCAAATAGCCGTGGAATTACAATTGAAGGGTATTCCACCTAGCTCAATCGCATTACATTGGTATTTAAAACTATTACATTATGCCCATGTGTTTTCAAATGATTTGATATGAAACTACTGTTTAATGGCTCTCAACTAAATTTTGTAAAAATATTATGTTTTGTTTTGATATTTCTGCGTACCAGTACTTTTGTATTGACCCCCTTCCCTCCAAGGTTCGGAGGAACAGTCTAGGAGTCCAAAAAATCAGTAGATTTCCTCAGATAGATCCGCAGAGTCACTTGGTGAGCCTTCTATATTTCGGAAGGCCTGATATCTGGCAGTTTCATTTATCATTTATTAGTTTTGGGTCTACTGGGGGCGTTGTCCCAGTTTTCAGATAGATATTTGTTTCAGTCATGTAGTAGAGATTTCGCAGATGTTATAGAGATGTTGATTGAGATTGTGGGACATTATTCCCCATTATTGTTTTCATATGATTCTTGACCATGTTTCCGTTATATAGTGTATCTTCCGCATTTTTTTTCATATAAGTCATGTGCATGATTGTCAGATAGATAAGGGGTGTTTCGAGCCTTGATGGTTCAAAATACTCATCATGGCCAAGGCCCCGGTTTGGATAGTGACATTATCGCACGCAGCTACTAGTTCTGATGAAAATAATCATAACTTTTTGCTAGGGTATCAGATTAAGGCAAAATTGGTATCGTTGGAAAGCTGATTCAATTATCTACAATTTGGTGGGTAATTAGCTGCAAAATTATACATGTGTCAAAAGTGATACACGTTCAAATAAGACCCTTATAACATAAAAAATAAAGATTTAGCTGAATCAAAGTTTCTTAGCTCAACTTCTCTCTAAGTGATTCCTATAAAGATTTTTCCACCTGGAAAGCACTTCAAACATGAGGATATAAATCATGACACTTATTCTTACTTAGAAATAATTTCTATTAGAGCTTATACATGTTGGAACAATAGTTCAATTTTTAGTTAAAAAATGCAAGGTGTTATATGATCCCCCCCTTGGGATTATTCATCCCCGAATGATGGCTCAAAACGCAGAAAAGTATGGTTCCAAGCGTACCAAGGAAATATAGAGAGAGTGGTATACGATTTATTCCTTTTATGTAATCATCCATGAACTCAAAGAGGTTTGGGTATCTAGCTCGAATGTCATCTTCTGACTCCCAAGTAGCTTCCTTCTCTTTTTGATTCTTTCACAACACCTTCACCGAAGCTATCTCCTTACTTCTCAGCTTCCGAACTTGGCGATCCAAAATATAAATGGGTTCTTCTTTGTATGAAAATAATTCTTTCACATTGATCTCTTCTACAGGAAACACTAGGGCGTGATCTCTACTGCACTTCTTCAACATGGACACATGGAATACTGGATGAACAGAAGCCAAATTTGTGGGCAATTCTAACTCATATGCAAACTCGCCTATCCTCCTCACAATTTGAAATAGTCCTATATAGTGAGGACTAAGCTTTCTTTTCTTTCTAAAATGCATGACTCCCTTCATAGGGGAAACCTTTAAGAATATTCAATCATCTACCTCGAATTCTAAATCTCTCCATCTAACATCGACATAGGATTTTTGGTGACTCTAAGCAGTCTTAAGTCACTACCTAATGAATTTTACCTTCTCCATTGCCTGATAAACAAGGTCGAGCCCTACAACCGAGTTTTACCCACTTTATACCATCTAATTAGAGACTTACATATCATCCCATAAAGTGCTTCAAAAGGAGCCATCTGAATACTGGAATAGTAGCTATTGTTGAAGGCGAATTCTATCAATGAAAAATAATGCACCCAACTACCCTTGAAGTCAATCATGTAGGCCCTCAACATATCCTTAAGGGTTTGAATGGTGCATGCAGCCTGACCATCATTCTGAGGGTGAAAGGAAGTACTTAGGTTTACTTGGGTGCCTAAACCCTTTTGAAAGGACTGCCAAAACTGCAAAGAAAATTGCGTACCTAGGTCTGATATAATGGACACAAGAACACCATGTAAACAAAATATCTCTCAAATAAAAAAAACTTAGCATAGTCATCTCTTGAATAATTAATTCATACTGGCAAGAAATGAGCGGACTTGGTCATTTGGTCTAGAATCATCCAAATGGAATGATATTAGTTTCGGGACTTTGAGAGCCTTGTAATGAAGTCCATGTTGATTATCTCCCACTACCACATAGGCAATTCTATCTCTTGGGAAGAACCACCTGGCCTCAAATGCTCTACGTTGACATTGTGACAGTTCAGTCACTTTGAAACAAAGTTAGCAACATCTCTTTTAATATTATTCCACCAATAAATAGCCTTAAGGTCATGATACATTTTTGTAGATCCTGGGTGAACAACATACCTCAAAGTGTGAGCTTCATCAAGAATTCTTTCCCGCAACCCATCTACATTCGGCATACATGCCTACCTTGATATCTCAAAATCCCATCACCTCCAATTTCAAAGGCCATAACTTTTTGTTGACCAACATTTTTTTAATATTCATTATGATAGGATCTTCGGCCTTATTCTCCTTAACTACAACACACAGGGAGGTTTTAGCTATCTCAAGAACAAATACTTCTCTATTTTCAAAATCAATAAGTCAAACTCCCAAATTTGCAAGCCAGTGAATATTTGTAAAGACCCGACACTGCCCCCTAGTCGTCACATGGTTCTTTGAACCACAAGTTATCCCAAGCTAACTCATGAACTGGCATACTATTAAGCAACAAAATTATAACATAATAGATAGCTATTATACTGTGCGGAAACATAATTATACTTAAAATCTAAAATAGATGTAATAATAATAAAGCTTTAAAATCTGATAAATTTGAAGAATGAAACTGAAATTAAATGACTGACTCTGACTGACATCTATGAAGCCCCTACTATACTGACTATAGATAGCTGAGAAATGCCTCCAACTACTACTACTCAATACACAAGAATATAAATGAACTGTATAATAATTAAAATGGTCTGGAGTTCCCGAAGTAAGAAAACTTATCACCTGTTGGCTGGAATCTGCAACTATCAGATAATGCTGTATGGGCTGCAAATGGTACCTACATTATGAGACAATGTAGCCACACAGATGTATATGTGGATTAGTACTTCTGAAATGTACTGAGTATGCAGGGGTGAATGCAATAAGTATAACTGATTTCATACATAATCGTAAAACATACATGCTAAGTGTAAGTAGACTCACCAATAGGCTAGAATAAACTGGAAACTGAAATATCTTAAAGCATGAGTGACAAACATTCTCTGATGAGATGGTGAATTTCTATACTTAGTTTCTGTAAAACTTTACTTTAATGATATAAGTATAACTGAAGCTGGGATATGATAAAACATAAATACTAGATGAATATCATGTCTGAAACTATATGATGAAGACTGACATAAATTGAGGATCTAAATATGCAATAACACTGAGCACGAATGCATACATATACTAACTTATCTGATGAAATAAATGACTGATAGCTGAATACTAGGCATGTAAGACTAAACTGTACTTAGTCTTAATAACTTGCCTGAAACTATAGAGTATTATGCATATAAGAGGTAAGGACTGACTGAGTAGTATGAGGTGAGTAAGCAATAATTTATGAAAAATTGTATTATTTGAGAATGCAAGACCAAGCATATATCATGATTCTGAAATAGTTAGTAATCTGAAGTACTAAAATACTGATAACTAATCAACTAATAACTATACGCTATGGTTAAGAAGCCCTAAAACTGAACTGAGTTACTGATCTAATTACTGGACTGAGACTGTGATAAAGACTATAACTAAGATGATGAGTAAGACTGTAACTGAGCTCATACTGGAACTAAATACTGAGTTTTGATAACTAAGAAATTGATAGTTGTGATTACTGATAATTGAGTTACTGATAACGGGGTAACTATTTCTGACAGTCCTAATTCTATAGAATAGAACTGAGTTCTATACTGAGACTGAAGCTAAAACTGAAACTATGAAAGTGTTTATCTAACTGACATGCCCAATCTGAGCTAATCCAGGTCCAACCTGTAACCCCAGTTGGAAGGGTGTCAGTATTGTTCCACGAGTACTAACACTGGATGTGTGGATCTACTATACTATGTACTGTGTTGTCCCGAAGGACTAAGGGTGTCAATCCTAAAAAGATGGGTGACCCTTGGGAGGTATTCAAGCCTAAACTAATAGGTGACTCCTCAAATCGTACACTGGATACATAGTTCTGGAGTATAGGGACTGCTACTAATGACTCTGCCTATCTGATGGGGAAGCTGCCATCCCTACACTCGCTCAGTGCTAAATCCCACTCCCAACTGAATGACACTAGAATACTTACTAGTGTATACACTGATAATTGATAACTGATACCCTTAGGTCATGGTATTCTAAAAATAATAGTGCATATGGATTTTGAGGTAATTATTAATGTTTAACTGATGCTGGGACTAAAACTAGACTCTACTAGGCTTGACTGAACTGTTACTGATCATGTTGACTGATTGAACTTGACTGAGTTCACTGAGTTTTGTAACTGACTGAGTACTGTTGATCATGACATTTCTGATACTATTCTATAACTACTGTAGATCTAGGTAAACAACTAGATTTTCGGGTATTGAATACCCCAGGAATCAATAGCAAGGAAAGTAAAGCATAGTATGATCTTGAAAAGAATAGCCATAGTGAATTGTTCACAATTCATTCACTGAGATATTTTATCAAACACTTGGAGGTTATGGACTTGTACATGAATGATAACACATGCTAACGTGCCATGATTACCCTATTCAATTCACATTGGCATTCTACCAAGCACGTGGAGATTAATACTTTAATATGGGGAAATTCACCAAACACATAGGGATCATGAACTTGAACATAGGAATACCTTACACATTGGATCATAGCATGATTACATGACTACGATCATGAATTGGAGAATTCACATGTAATTTGGTTGAAAAAGGACATGGGTATTTCATCAAAACATGTAAAGTTCATAACTTGAACATTACAATGTCTTAATCATGAGGAAATAATAGAGTTACATGACAAAATTCATAACTTGGGGATTTATCTTTAAATTGACTTAACATCATATGGGAATTTTATCAAAAATGTTGAAGGCATGAATTTAAAACATGGGAATATTAATAAACATTACGAATTCAGGATCTATCATGTAATTTACTTGAATAAAGCATGGAAAATTCAAATTCATAGCATGAGGAATTTAAAATCTTTCATGGAATCATACATGGGCTGAATGGAATTAAAAACATCATGAAAGCATGAAATTCAATCTTTCTTGAATATACAAAATACCATAGTAATGGAAAATTCATTCATTAATTAAAAGAAAAGAGTTTTTGGGCTCCATGGGTGAAAGAGGACCCATGGATGAACTCCCACAAACCTTAAAGCTTTAATATTGAAGGAAAACAAAATCTTGAAAGAATTTGTGAATTAGAAAATTTGAGTTCATGCTTTTCTTGAAGAAGAATTGATGAAGTTCTTGGTGTTCTCTAGGAGTCTAGAGTTTTTCTTTGAGAGAATAGATGAATAATTGAGTGTATATTGCTTTTGGGGGCTGAAATTAAGTGTTATGGGTGGATTTAGGTGAGGGAAAGTGACCAAAATACCCCTAGACCCTCTAAAAACTGAATTAGCGTGTGAAACAGTTTAGTAATGCGCATGCCGATGCATCTCGCCGCTATCGCATCGGCTTACTGCCTCACACGAAAAATGCCATAACTTTTTGCTCGGGTATCAGATTTGTGCAAAATTTGTATCATTGGAAAGCTAATTCAATTATATAAAATTTGGTGGGTCTTTATCTGAAAATTTCTATGTATATAAAAATTTATACATATTTAAAGTAGACCCTTGTAGAATCTAATACTAAACTTTGGACAAATCAAAGGCTCTAAGCTCAGCTTTGCTCTATGTGATTCTGATGAAAATTTTTCACCTTAAAAGAAAATCAAACATGAGGATAAAGATCATGAAACTCACATTTGCATGAGAATAATTTAGATCATAGCTTATACACATAGGAACAACGGTTCAAAGACTAGTCCAAAAACACGGGGTATTATATTATCTCCCCCTTGGGAACATTCATCCTCTAATGAGACTGGTAGGACTGAGAGTACTTTATGAAGGTAACTAAGATCATATTATAAACATGCAAGACTTGGAACATGGTAGCATGACTGATTTTGAAATATGATACATGAACTAATCTGATTTCGTGAATACATGCACTGACATGAGAATGATTATAAGGTTGAGATAGAAACGAGAGAGTCAAATGATAAGTAACCATTCCTTCAAGATGAACCCTATTTCATGAAGAAAAATGAAAGGTTTAGTACATGAATACTCAAGGTATTACATCTCCCCCTTGGGATACTTCATCCCCCGAATGATACTAGCTTGGCTGAAATACTTAGGAAAGACTGAGATTATGCACAGGAAACTTATAGTCTGAATCATGACTGAATATCTGGAATCTGAAATTGATTCATAATGCATTATGTATAAACTAAGATAAATTTACAAATTACATGGATGCAAATGAATTACCTGTCGGAATAGCCATATTCATGAGAATTTAGAATAGTACGACTATATGGAAAGATAGAAAGCCTTAGGAACTTATATGTCTGACTGGTAGAATGGATTACTGGCTATACAGACTAAATTATATTGAAAGTTTACACTCAACTATACATTCCACTTGTACACCAACAAAACATTCAAGCCTATCTTCATAACTACACATGAACGTCTGCAAACCATTACAAAAGCATCTTTCTTATTTTCTCTAAACCTCTATCCTTAAAACTTTCATGCACTAGCCCAAGAAAACACACATAAAATTTCAAATAATCATAAAATAAGGAGAGGTTAATGAAAGTTAGAACATGAGGACCTTAAACATGAAAGAATAACTTTGAAACTCAACTGAGGCCAGAGGAATAAAGTATCAATGACATGAATTCATTAGAGAGGTCTGAACTGAGGACATACATGGCATAAACAGAATTTCACTAATCATTATGAGTGTAGCATGAGTATCTGGATCTGAACATACTGTAAAACATAAGTACATGAGTCATAAGCTGCATGACCTGAGTTTGGAGTTCATGATTTCACGGAATATAATTTATACTGCTAAATGAACTGGAACTCCTCATACTAGAAACTGGAAGTGTACATGGTTTTTCTATAAAGTGCATAGATATGAGCTGTGATGAGGGAGATGATATGTTAGGCATGACTAGATATCATGATGATTAAAAAACTTGGTACTGAGATAAGAATAGGTTGAGAATCATCCTCCCTTACCTCTTTTATACACATACTAGCACTACTACTAGAATCCGACTTGGTTACTTGCTCTATCATCTCCCCCTTAGCTTTAAGCCATTATCTTAAGTCTGTGACCACTTTACTAAACTCTAAATTGAACTGCAATTACTTTACTCTAGAGTCTGGGGTATAATAATACTCATGAATGATAAACTCATCCACACCATCATACTTACTCTTGAATCAACAAACTTAAATTCTTGCATACACTATTCAAGCCTACTAATTCATTTTTCGTACAACTAGCCCCATGAATATATAATATGCTCAATCAGGATAATGCTATCCCAACTTTACTACTACTAAACTTCTGGTTTCATACTTTTAACTCTAAATCATATGCTGTAAAAGGGATTCTGAGAAGTAAATTTGAAAGCACATCTGACTTTGGCTTAATGCATAATTATCATGAACATGAATGAAATATTTCAAACCTTAGGGCATAAGGGCACTGATGGGATACTTTCTAAGCCAAAATACAATCCCATCACTGTCAATAGGGAGTAGCTAAGGAAACACTGTCTGTAAGGACTTAAGCTTTAATGTTTTTGTTGCCTCAAAACTAAGGCAGAGTTGGCATGAATAGAGCAAGTTATGGATCTACATAAATTTCTTCGATAATACTTCTACTACACGATCTGAGACTTGAAAGAAAGGAAACAATTCCTAAATTCCCTGTAGCCTCTCAAAGAAAAGTACGAACATCTCCATACCATTCTGCAAGACTCTACTAGACATGACTTCATAGACACCCTAGGACACTTGAAATCTATGCTTTGATACAAAGTTTGTAACGGCCCGAGACTGCCCCTAGTCATCACACGATGCTTGGAACAATAAGTGATCCCAAGCTAACCTATAAACTGTCATACTATTAAGCAATTGTATTATAACATAATAAATAGCCATTCTATTGTGCTGAAACACAATCATACTGAAAGTCTAAAATAGATACACTACTAATAAAGCTTTACTATCTGATAAATTTAAAGGATGAAACTAAAATTACATGACTGACTCTGACTGACATCTATGAAGCCTCTACTATACTGACTATAGATAGATGCTACATGCCCCCAACTGCTACTAATCAATACATATGAAAGTAAATGAACTGTACATACATTAAAACTGTCTGGAGTTCCTAAAGTAGGAGAACTCATCACCTGTTGGCTAAAATCTGCAACTGTCTAATCGTGATATGCGGGCTACAACTGGTACCTACATTATCAGACAATGAAGCCATACAGACATATATGTGGATCAGTAATTCTGGAATATACTGAGTCTACAGGGGTGAATGCAATAAGTAAAACTAATTTTATACGTAATTAGAAAACATGTATGCTAAGTGTAAGTAAACTTACCAATTTCCTGAAATAAACTGAAAACTGAAATATCTTAAAGCATGAGTGACAAGGATTCTCTGATAAAATGGTGAATTTCTACACTTAGTTTCTATAAAATTTTACTTTAATGATATAAGTATTACTGAAGCTGGGATATGATAAAACATAGATACTATATGAATATTGGGTCTAAAACTATGTGATGGATACTGACATAAATTGAGAATCTGAATATATAATCACAATGAGCACTAATGCATAAACATACTAACTTATCTGATTAAATGAATGACTAATAGTTGAATACTAGGCATGTAAGACTGAACTGTACTTAGTTTGAATAACTAGACTAAAACGGTAGAGTATTATGCACATAAGAGGTAAGGACAGACTGAGCAGCATCAGGTGACTAAGCAGGAATTTGTGAAAATCTATATTATTTGAGAATGCAAGACCAAGCGTATAACATGATTCTAAAATAGTTAGTAATCTGAAGTACTAAAATACTGATAACTAAAGAACTGATAACTATACAATGTGCTCAAGCAACCCTAAAACTAAACTGAGTTACTGATCTAATTACTTGACTGAGACTGTAACAAACACTGTAACTAAGATGATGACTAAGACTGTAACTAAGCTCATACTGGAACTGAATACTGAGTTCTGATAACTGAGTAACTGATAGTTGCGATTACTGATAACTGAGTTATTGATAACTGGGTGACTTTTTTTAACAGTCCAAATTTTGTAGAATAGAACTGAGTTCTATACTAGGACTGAAGATGAAGCTGAAACTATGGGAGTGTTCATCTAATCGACATGCCCCAATTTAAGCTAATCGGGGTTCAACCTAAAACCCTAGTTAGAAGGGTGTCAGTATAGTTCCACGACTACTAACACAGGCTGTGTAGTTCCACTAAACTAGTGTACAGTGTTGTCCCAAATGACTAATGTAGTTAAGACTAAACTGATGGGTGACCCCTGGGAGGTAGTCAAGACTAAACTGATGGGTGACTCCTTAAATCCTATGCTGACTACATATTTTTGGAGTACAGGGACTACTACTAATGACTCTGCCTATCTGATAGGGAAGTCTCCACCCCTATACTTACTCGGTGCTAAATTCTACTCTCAACTGAATGACACTGGAATACTTGCTAGTGCATGCAATGATAACTGATAACTGATAACCTCAGGTCATGGTATTCTAAAAATAATAGTGCATATGAATTCTGAGGTAATTATTAATGTACAACTGATGTTGGGACTAAAACTAGACTATACTAGGCTTGACTGAACTGTTACTGATCGTGTTGATTGATTTAAATTGACTAGTTTACTAAGTTCTGTAACTGACTGAGTACTACTAATCGTGACATTACTGAGATTATTCTATAACTACTATATCTCTAGGTAAACAGCTACATTTTTGGGTATTGAATACCTCCAGGAATCAATACCATGGAATGTAAAACATAGCATGATGTTGAAATATAGCCATAGTCAATTGTTCACAATTCATTCACTAAGACATTTTACCAAACACTTGGAGTTTATGGACTTGTACATGAATGAGAACACATGCTAACGTGTCATGATTACCCTATTCAATTCACATGGGCATTCTATCAAGCACGTGGAGATAAGTACTTTAATATGAGGAAATTCGCCAAACCTATGGGGATCATGAACTTGGACATGGGAATATCTTAAACATGGTAGCATAGCATGATTATATTACTAAGATCATGAATTGGAGAATTCACATGTAATTTGGTAGAAATAGGACATGGGTATTTCATCACAAAATGTAAAGTTCTTAAGTTGAACATAATAATGTCTTAATAATGAGAGAATAATAGAGTTACATGACAAAATTCATAACTTTGGGATTCATATTGAAATTGACTTAACATGATATGGAAATTTCATCAAACATGTGGAAGGCATGAATTTAAAACATGGGAATATTACTAAACATCACGAATTTAAGATCTATCATGGTATTTACTTGAATAAAGCATGGGTAATTAAAATTCATAGAATGAGGAAATCATAATATTTCATGGAATCATACATGGGCTGAATTGAATTAAAAACATCATGAAAACATGAAATTCAATCTTTCTTGAATATACAAATTACCATAGTAATGGAAAATTCATTCTTTAATTAAAAGAAAAGAGTTTTTGGGCTCCATGGGTGAAAGAGGACCCATGGATGAACTCCCACATACCTTAAAGCTTTAATATTAAAGGAGAATCACAATCTTGAAAGAATTATTGTATTAGGAAACTTGAGTTCTTGCTTTTCTTTAAGAAAAATTGATGAAGTTCTTGGTGTTCTTGAGGAGGCTAGGGTTATTCTTTGAGAGAATAGATGAATAATTGAGTGTATATTGCTTTTGGGGACTGAAATTAAGTGTTATGGGTGGATTTAGGTGAGGGAAAGTGACCAAAGTGCCCCTAGACCCTCTAAAAACTGAATTAGCATGTGAAATAGTTTAGTAATGCGCATACCGATACGTCGCGCCGCTATCGTATCATCTTACTGCCTTACACAAAAAATGCCATAACTTTTTGCTCGGGTATCAAATTTTTGTAAAATTTGTATCGTTGGAAAGCAAATTCAATTATATAAAATTTGGTCTGTCTAGATATGAACAATTCTATCTATATAAAAATTTATACATATTTAAAGTAGACCCTTGTAGAATCTAATACCAAACTTTGGACGAATCAAAGGCTCTAAGCTCAACTTTGTTCTAAGTGATTCTTATGAACATTTTTCACCTCAAAAGCAAATTAAACACGAGGATAAAGATCATGAAATTCATATTTTAATGGGAATCATTTAGTTTATAGCTTATATATGTCGGAACGACGGTTCAACAACTAGTCCAAAAATATAGTGTATTATAATATCTTTCACTATCTCTCTCTTTCCTTCCTCGACATGGGAAAGACTGCCCATTGACAACCTACTAAGGGCATTGGTCACCACTTTGGACTTGCTCGGATGATACTGTAGGCTCATGTCATAATCTTTTACCAACTCCAACCACTCCCTCTACCTGAGATTCAATTCTTTCAATGAGAAAGCATACTATAATCTTTTGTGGTCAGTGAAACTATCAACATGTACCCTATAAAGATAATGCCGCCAGAAATTAAGTGCAAACATCATAGATGCTATCTCTAAGTCATGGTTGGGATAATTCTTTTCAAGCACCTTCAACTACCTAAGCCACTACTTTACCATGTTGCATAAGCACACACCCGAGTCCCACCTGGGATGCATCGCAGTATACAATAAAACCCTTGTACCCTTAGGAAGATTCAAAATTGGTGCATTAGTCAACTTATCTTTTAGTTTCTCAAAACTACTCTCACATGCGCCAGACCATAAGAATTTTGCCTTTTTTTGAGTCAATTTGGTAAGTGGAGAAGCTATGGAGGAAAAGCTTTCTACAATCCTTCTATAATACCGTGCCAAATTGAAGAAGCTCTGAATATCGATTGGAGTTATAGGTTTGGACCATTTTCTCACTGCTTCAATCTCTTGAAAATTAGCCTTAATTCCATCACTAGACACAATATGCCCCAAGAAAGCAATAGTATTAAGACAGAATTTACATTTCGAAAACTTTGCATATAATTCATGATCTTTGAGGGTCTGAAGAATGATTTGGAGGTGACTTCCATGATCCTCCTTGTTCTTAGAGTAAACTAAGATGTCTTCAATGAAAACTATGATGAACAGGTCTAGAAACTGATGGAACACCCTATTTATTAGGTCCATAAAAGTTGTAGGGGTATTAGTCAGTCCAAAGGACATGACTACTAATTCATAATGGCTATATAGAGTTTGAAAGGTTGTTTTGTGAATATCAGCCTCCTTAACCTTCAACTGGTGATACCCCAAACAAAGGTCTATCTTTCAGAAATATTTGGCACCTTGGAGTTGATCAAATAAATCATCGATTCTAGGAAGAGAGTATTTTTTTTAATAGTAACCTTATTTAGCTGACGGTAGTCGATGCACATACAGAGGAAGCCATCTTTCTTATGCACAAAGAGCACAGGTGCACCCCAGTAGAAACACTAGGGTAGATAAAACCCTTGCTAAGAAGGTCTTTAACAATTCTTTTAACTCTTTCAAATCTACAATGGCCTTTCTATATGGCGTAATAGAAATATGACGAGTGTTCGACAACAAGTCAATACGAAAATCTATCTCCCTGTTAGGTAGTATCCTCGGGAGGTCATCAGGAAAAACTTCTGCGAATTCATTAACTACAAGGATAGACTGAAGGGAACAACTTTCAGTACTAGAATATTTGACCCAAATAAGATGATACAAACAACCCTTGGAAATAAGCTTACGGGCTCTGAGATAAGATATGAACTTCCTCTTGGTGCTAAAGAATACCCCTCCCATTCTATCACTGGTTCATTAAGAAAGGTAAAAGTAATTTTTTAGGTTCTGCAGTCTAAGGTGGCATAACATGAATGGATCCAATCCATCCCCAAAATAGCATCAAAGTAAATCATATCAAGCTCTACAAGGTCTGCCATAATATCACAATTAAAAATGGACACAACATAATTTTTATACACCCTCCTAGCCACAATGGAGTCACCAACAGGGGCGAAAAGATAGAAAGGCTTCATAATATTTTCAGGCTCAAAATCAAAACTAGCTGCCATAAATTAGGTCACATAGGACAAGGTAGACCCGAGATCAAGTAACACATACATATCATGGGAGAAAATTTATAATGTACCCATCAAAAAACCTGGTGAAACCTCTTCATCCTGACGGTTAGATAAAGCATATAACTAGTTGCGGCCACCACTGGTAGATAAAGTAGCACCCTTAGGGGAGGGGTTGTAGGGTTCAACTGTGACTTAGCAACTCTAATATTTCTCTTTGTCGCGGGACAGTCCCTATTGATATGGCCTGACTGGCTGCAGGCATAACACACAAGACTACCAAACTGGCATGGCCCTAAATTATCCCTTCCATATTTTTCACAGCGTGGCTATGATCGATAACTCTGAGCTACACGTCCTTGAGACTGAGTGCCTTGCTTTCTCGGCCCACTGTTAGATTGAAAATTCTGGAACCGCCGATCAACTGGACGTCTGGGCGCTGGAGCGCTTGCTTAAGACTTAACATTACTCCAAAACTTTTTTTTCGACCAATGATTACCCCAATTACCACCTTGATGCTGACTGTTATTCTGATCTGTGGACCTAGCTCACTTAGTTTGCTTTTCTTTTTCCCTTACCTCATCCAGCCTCTTATTTTGATCTTCTACCTGCTACATGTGCACTGATATCCTAGAGAAATCTATGTTCTTGTTTAGCATTGCTCCCTTGTATTCCAACACCAAGTCTTCCAAGAGACCAGACATAAACTTTCTCATCCTAGCCCTCATTTTGCCTAATAACTCGGGCGCATAACGGGACAACTGAGTGAACTTCAATGCACACTCCTTAACACTTATCTTGACCTATTTAGACTCATAAATTCTTCAAACTTTGCCTCTCTCAGCTCCCGAGGAAAGAAATGGTCCAGAAAGGCTTCTCACTCTACATAGACGGTTCAGTATCGCCACCCTTCTGATCCTCCCACTCATTTTACCACTGGTTAGCCATGTCCTTCAACTGATAGGCTGCTAACTCGACTCTCTCAACTTTATTAGCATGCATAACTAAAAAGACTTTCTCCATTTCATCAATGAACCCTTGGGGGTCCTCCCCAACCTTTGTGCAAGTAAAGGTGGATGGGTTTAGCCTCCTGAATTAGCTGACTCAAGTAAGTTCAGACAAACCAGACAAAGAACCCATATATTCAAACTGATGGGTCTAAAAGACCACCAGCTGAGCTATCATATAGATAGACTGTTAGAACTCAGCATTCAAAACTTTTCTCTAAGGAGGTTGGAGACGGTTAGAACCGGTCCATGGAGCCCGAGGTAGACTAGTCGGAACTCTCAGAACTCTCGGAGTAGCAAAAAACTCTGGGGTACGAGATCTATTACTAGTCCATATTCCATGGTTAGGGCGAACATCCTTAGTTGGAGCATTCTATTCGTTGGATCTATGGGAAGGCATAGTAACTTTTTGAAATAAAGGAAATCATTAATTAGAGAACATTCATACTCTATAGCATGTACCAAATAATGGAAAGAAGAGAGACATTCCTTAATACCTAGTAGCCTTCTGCTTATAAGTATGGCATGATAAACACCCATACGCAGGACTCTACCCGATGCAATTTCACAGACACCCTAGGAATATGAATCGTACTTTGTTACCAAATTTGTCATGATCCAAGTTGAGGCCTTGGCCGCGACGAGCATCCCAAACCATGAAGGCCCGGGCACCCTTCTTTATCTAGCAATCAGGCACTACGTCCATACAATGTAAAGAATGCATAAAAGTTTATCATATGGAAATGTGGTTGATATTAAAATTCAAATGAACAATTCAAAAAGAAATACATGAACTTCTAACAGTATCTAGCATCAGTCTGCGAATTGTCTAATACATCAAAACCAATATCTTTTCTAAAAGTTGGACAAGTTCCCAGTCGAACCATAAACTAAAATAAAATAACAAAGTTTTATCAACTCAGCCTTTCTTAAAAGATAAGTCTCACCGACTAAAAGTCTCAGACACTCCAATCTACTGCTTAGAGGGACCCCGTAAGTGTGCCTCAGACCCTGAAATATAGGGGTCAATATAGATGTACTAGTACACACAACAATCCAAAAAAAAATATATTTATATATAACATAGGTGAGAGCATTTTAAAAGATACATATTACCTTAAAACAATTGAAAACTCATGGGCATAATCAGAATCTTTCAAGACACATTTTGCAAATCATGACTCTACTCTTTCTTTTTTACTTCTGAGCTAGATAGTACACCCTACAACTCTACTATTCCATGGGCTATATGGAATCTGTACTTGACTCGACAGACAATCCTCCAACCCAAGTTTGCCGTCAAGGTTGGAGTATCTACTTATCTACTACGCCACAGGGCCGTCGTCAAAGTAAAAATCTCCCTTTCGGGTAATATAAACCAATGTCAGCAAATCACAATTTCGAGCAATGAGTCATCTGACTCATGCCTTCTTCGGGTAACCATCTAACTCTCTTAAGCCTAGTTTTAGATTCTTTAGAACATATCTTCTTTGCAAATTTGTTTTTTTCTTAATATCTTCGGTCATATCAAAATAGGGTATCAGCATACCCTGACTTGCAAGTCATGTCACAACATCTCTACTGCTCTTATCTTATTTCCAAAAGATGTTTATTGACCACCCAAAAGCTTTACTATTTGAACAAAAGTTCAAATTTCAAAATAGTTGAAAAACCAAACCATTCTCAATACTTTTTCTATGGTGGTCACCCTTTTTAATCACTTTTGAGCCATTCTAAATAGGAATCATGATCATCATAAAATAGGTAAATCACTCTTCTATTATCTCATGAAAATAGTTCAATGTATACATAACAGGCTCAAATATTTAACAACTTGAGTAACCCATTTTCAACATGAAAAATCAATACAATTTCATAGCAAAAGAGGGAATTACATATCCCATACTCTCATTTAAGTTCACAATCTGATCATCATCATGGTCACATGAAAACAATTCAAGTTTAGGGCTTCATACCATAATTGTTGCAACACTTCATAATGATGCAATAATTCAACACAAGTTTATCAATGATCTTGAAACAATTTTGCATATATATATATATATATATATATATATATCTTTTAAAAAAAATTTGACAACCGAAAATCAATTCCCATGGAGTTTAGGGTAGTCCCACATACCTTAGATTACTTAGTTCAAAGAATAAAAACCTGAATCTTGATTTGTTTCTTGGAATCCTTGACCTAAGATCTTGATTCTTGATCCTTGGGGCTCTAGGGCTTTCTTGAAGTGTAAAAAGAGAATAATGATGTAATAATGCTCTTTGGGGGCTCAAATCTTGTGTTTTGGATGGATTTAGGGTGAGATAAATGACCTAATTGCCCCCAGTTGCGCAGATCAGAAGTTGGAAAATAATGGGTGAAATAGAGTGTGCGTCGCATGCTCTATCGCATGCCCCCATAGGGGTGAAATGGAGCGTATGTCGCATGCTTATCACATGTAGCTACTGGTTCTAACAAAAATAATCATAACTTTTTACTCATGTATCAAATTTAGGCAAAATTAGTATCGTTGCAAAGCTGACTTAATTATCTATAATTTGGTGGGTATTTGGCTGCAAAATTGTATGTGTATCAAAAGTTATACACGTTCAAAGTAGACCCTTGTAGCATAAAAAATAAAAATTTAGTTGAAACAAAGGTTCTTAGCTAAACTTCTCTAAATGAGTCCTATGAAGATTTTTGACCTCAAAAGCACTTCAAACATGAGGATATAGATCATGACACTTATTCTTACTTAGAAATAATTTCTATTAGAGCTTACACACGTAGGAACAACAGTTCGATTTCTAGTTCAAAAATGGGGGGTGGGGTGTTACATCAAATAATGTTGCCCTGAAACTAACAAAAATACTACTTTGAAGCCTTAGAAGAAAAAATTCAAGAAAAACGATGGTAGACATCCCAAGGACAATAATGGTGAAAACAACCAAGAAAAAAATCAACATGTTTGTCTGTGGCAAGAGTGGGCATATGTCACGACCTAAAAATGTGGGTCATTAAAGCACTTGTTGCGACGTACCTTGAGAAGTAAGCCTTTCACCAAAACTAATATGAAAAGAGGAAAAGACAGAAATATCCCAAGGTAAGGCTTCTAGAACAAAGTCGAAACAAATATGTAATCATAAAAATGCAGAAAGAATTTATCCAAAATACCAATCATGCCCAAAATCAGGTGTCAATTGTGTAAGAACTGCTAATACAATCAAGGAGTCAAATACGTCATAGAAATAACCACAATGAAATAATATCTATCTACGAATACTAATAAAGACATAACTACTACAGAAAGATAGAGGTGAACTCCGAACGCATGAATGTCCAGCCACTACCTTCAAAGCTTCAATAATCGCCTGAGTCAAGCAAGATGAGGCGCACTTGAGCTAGGACCTGTACCAAAAGGGTGCAGTAGGCATGAGTACGGTCCACTTGTATTTAGTAGGTATTATAGGCTGACCAAGCAAAGTAGTAAATAAAGCATACAAAATATACACTAAGGGCATGTTACCTGCCATCATAAAATACCCCACAATGGTAGCCCACACTATTTTCAGAACAGTTCTAATACATCACATATATTGCAACATCACAACAAGATAGAACATAAATATGCATTATATCACATATAAGTAGAACAAGAGGGAACATGAATATATAAGATCATCAAATACAAGTAAAAGAAGATAAGATAGTTACATAAATAGCAAGTTTACATGACAATACAACACAATATAAACACAATAAAGTAAGTCCAAGGTATATAATGATGATGATGCACGAGGTTGTCGCACAACTTTCGGGATCGTTGCACAATCCTCGTATAGACTCACGGAGGCAAGCCTTCTAACGCAAGACTCATGGGAGTTTTTTAACCCGTATACAATCCACATATTTCATATCTTCCTTCCGACATATCCCTCGTAAAGGGTATTATAACGTGTTATAATATCTCCTCCCTAACACATCCCTCATGGAGGGTTTTAAAAAGATGTTGCCATTGTTTCTCAGATATTTCCATGATGGTACCAATGTTTCATGAATGAGTATGATATGAGGATGTAATGCTCCCAACCAATCACATGCAATATTCTCACAACCATCCACATGATATATTTTTAGACCCAACCACATGATATATTTTCACAACCAACCAAAATGATTAATTTCCACAACCACGTGAGCCAATATCCACTCATTATTTTAGTTTCATCCATGAATTTTCACATGTCTCATATGCCAATAAAGTATAAAAATTATCACAATACACTAATGGTACAATATTTAGCATCTTAACAACACAATGTAATTATTTACATGTGCATTCAAGGCTATTAATATTACATAGGACCCCACACGGTCACACATATCACATAATAACTCAATTTCGACAACTACATCACATCTAGGCCCCCACACGGGCAAAACATATAAATAGCCATTTTTCATTATTAGTTATCACCCTTAACATGCATTTTGTATCATCATTTACTACATATCACAGTCTGAAAGAGTTAAGCCATAACTTACCACAAAAGCCAAATTGATCTGCTACACTTCGAACCCACAACCTTACTTTCCACCAATGATCCCGAACTCCACTAAAAATATCAAATATGAAAGCTATCGATTAAAAAAAACCAACGATACCTATATTGACGACTTTTAGTTTGGGGTCAAAACTGACCCCCGAAACGGTTTTCTAAAAAACAAAAGCAAAATTAGAACTATACTTTAAAAATGTGTTCCCCATGTTTTTTTAGGAACCTACGGATGAAAACCCAAGTCAGATCAAGTAAAAAACGAGGTTTGAATCGAAGAAATACCATTTTTAAGCTTTACCGGGTAAAATCTTTGAAATTCAGGTTACAATCAAGAATCAAAGTTGTTTTGAATGTTAAATTAATGAAAAGCTAGTAATTATAAAATAAAAACATTATTCAAGTTAAAATAAGTGAAATTGAGGTTTAAACTCAAGCCCTAAGATTTTTGGGATTTTGAGAAGTTAATCAAGAAATTATTAAGAAAAGGGTGAATTCTTACCTTAAATCCGTAATAAAACCAAGAAATGGGTATTAATCTAGCTTTCCAAACTCTCAAAAATTTACTTTTAAAATCCCACACTATTTTAGGGTTTAACTTCCAAGAGGCAAGTTGAAAATGAGAAAAATGGGCCAAAAAGAGGTGAAAAATCTGCTATTTATAGCATATTTTTCTGCAATGCCAGTTTTTTTGATCGATCGGAATTCGACAGGGTGCTTAGAATCCATTCAGAGTCTGATACATTAAAACAAACTATGCAGCCATACTAAATTCGACGTTCTGTATGCGAAGGAGATATTAATTTTTTTTTTAAAATATCATTTGCTTAAAGTTGCCCAAAACTCGAAATCACAATTTTCCAATCTGAGGATCGAAATGAGATTTAAAATCTATAAAATCATACCAAATATGCTAAAACCCTAAAATCGATATTTCAGATCTTCTGGTGAAGTTGGATTTCCATTTGAGGTCATTTCGACTAAATATGGGTCCCACACTCATATTTTTAATTTTTTAACTTTTCGACCAATAGGTCAAAATAAGCTTGGGTGCACTGGGAATCGAACCAAAGGTATACCTAGACTAAAATTTATATTACAGAGCTGATGGCATAGTTCGTTTAGCCATCCGTTGCATGGATCAAAAGATATCCACATAGTCCAAAATAAGGCTCTCAAAGCAATAAAAAATCACAATATCTCATAAATGATACCAAAATGCATCGAAATCATGTTAATCACTCCCACACCCCAGAAATACCATAATTCAACTATGAGGAGGGGTAAAATAGTTAAATCACATAAAATCATAAATTTTACATATTTCTTCAAATTTTTAGGTCATTACAACATATTGCTCGATTTTGCAAATTTAAAAAATGTGGGCATATATCTCAGGCAAACGTTACTGAAGAACCATTTGTGGCATTGATAACAGACATAAACATGGTGGATAATATTGATGGATGGTGGGCTGACTCTGGTGCAAACTGTATGTTTGTTATGACAAAGACTGGTTTAAAAAATATACTAATTTTGAGGAGCCTAAAACCATCATTTTTGGAGATTCACATACAACTCAAGTTCTTGGAATGGGAGATATCGAGTTGAGTTTCACTTCTGGAAGGGTATTAATATTAAAAGATGTACTTTATACTGCTTCTATGAGAAAAAGTTTGATGTCTAGTTTTCTTCTTAATAAAGCAGGCTTCAAACAGATTATTGAATCTGATCAGTATGTAATTGTTAAAAATAATATTTTTGTGGGAAGGGGTTATGCATGTGATGGTATGTTCAAGTTGAATGTTGAAATGAATAAAACATCTACTTTTTTATATGCTTTCTTCTACTAATTTTTGGCATGCTCATTTGTGTCATATAAATGATCGTTATGAGGGAATCATGAGTAGTTTAAGATTAATTCCAGTGATCAAAAAGAATTTTGAAAAATGTAAAGCTTGTAGTTAAGCTAAAATCACAAAAAAGGTCTCATTTCCAAGTTGATAGAAAAACTGATTTGTTAGAATTAGTTCATATTGATATTTTTGAACTTAGAGGAATTTTAACTCGTGGAGGAAATAGATATTTTATCACATTCATTGATAATTTTTCTAAGTTTACATATTTTTACTTAATGAAAAATAAAAGTGATGCTTTTGAGAACTTTAAAACTTTTCTCCATGAAGTTGAAAATTAGTTTTGAAGAAAAATAAAAAGAATTAGAAGTGATAGAGGTAGTGAATATGAGTCACCTGAATTTAATTAATTTTGTTAGAACATTGGGTATAATTCATGAAACTACGCCTCCTTATTCTCCTGCATCTAATGGTGTAGCGGAAAGGAAGAATAGAACTTTGGTTGAGTTAACTAATGCTTGTTATTTGAGTCTTGTGCACCTTTAAGTGTTTGGGGTGAAGCTCTTTTGACTGCTTGTTAAGTGCTGACTCGTGTGCCTAATAAAAATACCAAACTAACACCTTTTGAGATGTGGAAAGTTCATAATCCAAATTTGGGATATCTAAGGGTTTGGGGTTGCTTGGCCTATGTTAATGGACCCTAAAATTTCTAAGATGGATAAAAAAGTTACTACTTGTGCTTTTCTTAGTTATGTTTCAAATAGTACAACCTATAAATTTTTTAATCTTGAAGTTAGTGTGATAATAGAATTTGTTGATGTTGTTTTTCATGAAAATAAATTCTCTTCTGATTCTAAGAATAGTGGGGTTCTAAGGACAAAAGAAAGTATTTGTCACTACCTAGTTCTTCTACTCCTACTTTAAAAAATAAAGGAAATGATGCTTTTGAGTTAAGAAGAAGTAACGAGCTAGAGTAGAAAAAGATATTGGTCCTGATTATTATGTTTTTAACATTGGAGATGACCCTCTCACTTTAAAAGAAGCTTTGTCGTAACATGAAGCTATTTTCTAGAAAGAGGCTATAAATGATGAAATAAAATCACTAATTTTCAATAAAACTTGGAAGCTAGTTGATTTACCACTAGGTTGTAAAACAATTGGATGTAAATGGGTCGTACATACAAAATTAAAACTGGATGGGTCTGTTGATAAATATAAGGCTAGGCTAGTGACTAAAGGTTTTAAGTAATTGGAAGACCTAGAATTTTTTATGCTTTTTTCACCGGTAACTAGAATTACATCCATTAGACTTTTAGTTGCTAGTGCAATAATTTTACTTACAAATTCATCAAATGGATGTAAAAAATGCTTTTTTAAATAGAAACCTAAATGAGGAGATTTACATGGAACAACCCGAGTGTTTTGTTGAGGCTGGCCAAGAAAGCAAAATGTGTAAACTTAATATATCTCTATATGGCTTGAAATAGGCACCAAAGAAATGGCATGAAAAGTTTGATTCCTGCATGATGGTTAATGACTTTAAAATAAATGAGTGTGATAAGTGCATACATCATAAGTCTTGAAATAATTCGCATGTTATTATTTGCCTATTTGTTGATGATTTATTGATCTTTGGTTCTAAAATGAATGTTATTGGTGAAACTAAAAATATTCTTAGAATCCATTTTGATATGAAAGATCTTTGTGAGGCAAATATTATTCTAGGAGTAAAACTAACTAGAACATGTGATGGAATTTTCCTTGTCCAGTCACATTATGTTGATAAAATATTAAACAAAAATATTTCCATGTTTGCAAGCAAGTTGTAACTCCATTTAATTCCAGTGTTCACTTATTTCCTATTGAAAGTGAAAATGCGTTATAAATCAAAAGGAATATGCTAGCATAATTGGATGTTTGAGATATGTGGCTGATTGCACTAGGCTCGATATTGCATATGCAGTAGAATTACTTAGCAGGTTTACTAGCAAGACAAGTAATGAACATTAACATGCTATAATGAGAGTAATGAGATATTTAATTGAAAAGAAAATTTGTGGTTTGTTCTATAAATAATATCCTGTTGTACTTGAAGGCTTTCGTGATGCGGATTGGAACACTTTATCACGCGATTCCTTGTCTACTACTGATTATATATTTACTTTGGGTGATGGTGTTATTTGTTGAAAATCTAAAAAACAAACAATTATTGCTAACTCTACCATGGAGGTTGAACTAATTATTTTAGCTTCAACTAGTGAGGAAGTGAATTGGTTGAGAGATTTGTTATTACAAATACCTTATTTTGAAAAACCAATTCCTCCTATATTAATTAATTATGATAGCACCACTGTAATTGGTAGAGTTCAAAACTATTATTAAAACGGTAAATCCAGACCTTTAAGTTGAAAATACACTAATGTGAGATCATATTTGACAAATGGTACCATTAATATTGATTTTGTCAAATCTTGTGATAATCTTGTAGAACTATTTACAAAGGCCTTAGCAAGAGAAAAGGTCTGGAGGAGATCGAGGGGAAGGGATTGAAGCCTATTGAATCTTGAGTCATATGTGAGGATACCAAACCTAGGGACTAAAGATCCTATAACCAGGTTCAATGGGAATAATGAATCACATAATGACTTGTTATGAAAAATACACTTTTTTTATCCCTCCCTATTGTGTGAGTGCATTAACCTGTAATGATAGTGAGGTTGAGTTTAAAAAACTCTTAATGAAAATCTATAGCTCGTATGAGTGGGGTGCTAAATTATAGTATCACTCTCAATGGATTTCACCTATGTGAGTATGGAGGTAGTCCGCTTCCTATGAGAATTAGACTCATTCTAAAAAAGACACTCATTAAAATCAGGATATCACAAGGCCGTAATGTGTTGGCTATAAAGCTCATGTCAACACCTTGAATATTATGTATGAGCAGTAACTTTTTATTTCCCCTAAGCAATCATAGTTTAAGTCTCAGACCAATACAACTTTGGGGTAAAAAATATTGTTTTACTAAGTGGAGGCTCAATGCAGAGCACACCTTCATTATGCATGGTAGTCTTCTTTTGACTAGTAGACTCTCTTGTAAATATTAAAATGAGTGGGGTATTGATGTTATTTTAGCATTTTAACATTATTATTATTATTTAATATTACTATGCATGGTTTTGGAGGTTATATAGCATAACGGTGCATTACTCTTTCTGTTACAATTTTTGTTGTAATGCATCACTGGAAACATTTGAAAGCATGTAGTAAATTGTTGGACATTCGTCTGCACTATGAAATTATAAGTTGTTACTTTTTTGGAGTTAATTTCCTTGTTTAAGGCATATAATAACATTTCTTTCACATTGCATGACTGTTTCTTCAAGATTATAACCTGTATTCATTTGAGTTTATTTCTTCCTTTAATCACAATATTTAGTAGGGTAGAATGTAGACATAAGTTTCATGTAACTCTTGTAACTTCCAATCTTTATTCCTCCATTACCCTACTCTTTATGTGTTGTAACTCTTGTACCAATTGTAACCTCTATTCTATTAATCTTCCCATTTATTCTTCTATTTCATTGCAGGGAATATTTTTCCACCTATGAATAGAGGAGGTCTTGCATAGTTTTGGACACATAAGATAATATAGAGTTCACAAAAAGTTAGTAGAAAAGAGAGTTTATTAGTTGAAGGGGGGTGCTCTTTTTGTGGAGCTTTGAACTCAACTCTTGTCCAGAGTTTGGTTGTTCTTAGTGAGAAGGGATGTTGTATCTTGGAGGGTACAAGTCAAGAAGATTATTGTTGGACCGGTGAAACATTTGTTGCAGTGGGCTTTAATCTCCTTAAAGAGAGCGAGATATCCGCGCCTCAGCCGAAGAAGAAGATTTTCTTTTTATTTTCTTCACTTGTAATTTTAAGTTGTAAGTTTATTGTAATTTCACCAACATTTATTATATCTATAAAAATTGAATTCTAATAAATAACATTATTTATTTATGAAAATTTCTACCATTCCACAATCCCTGTGAAAGTACACAAATGCTAATCGGAGGGATATCATGAATGAAATAAGTCTTAATAGTTTTTTCATTCAACAAGAATCAAACTATTATAATCCAATTTCTCAGATCATGATAGCACCTACTATAATTCATGAGTAGGTAAGCCAACACATGGTTTGAAACATCTTGTAACAGACTAATAAGAGCGGTGAAAGAAAAACTAAATGACAAGGAGAAAGAAAGCAAGATGAAGGTAAATGTATTTCCAAAACTCGGTGAAGTTAGTATAAGATATTTTAATACAATAGAAGTACAAGTGAAATACAAAATTAATATATATATATTATGATGTCTATGAATACAAAATAGAGACCATTCTAACAATAAGAGGGAAAGAAAAAATACTCCGAACATGAGGAGAATACCCCAAATCTCCGATCCACGGCTACTCCTCAGGATGTACACATCAACAACAAAAACTCATAGTAAGATCTGCCTGCAAAAGTATACTATGAGTACCAAACATGTGATTCTCACTTGGTATTAGTCGATTGAGCTCCAAAGATAACTCAATTATAAATAACATGTAAATCAAGAATATAACTACAGGAAACTATCAAAGAAAACTAAACATAATAATACTTATGCATCAGTGAGAATAAACTATCCTACTCTAACAGTAATCAAGAACAAAAGTGTAATACCATATATTACTCGTAAATATACAAATAAAGAGTGAAATAATGATACATAGTAGCAATACAAAGCCAAGAGATACATATACAACATGAATATATACAGGCCTAATCGAAATGGGATGAAGTTCATTGTCACGCATTGTTTCAGGTCAAGGGTTAGCTGGTTTTATGAGAAATCTATTTTAGTAGAGCATATAATATCGATAGCCCGAGGTAGAGCACTCAATGAGAAAACTCAAAGGTAATAACCTGAAGGAGCCAGCCTAATATCTTGGGGCTCATAACCAAGAATGAAAGCTAATACTACCATAACAAAGAATCTAATCGAAGGATGACTAGACATGAGATAATCTATCAATAGCATATCTTACTATGAGAATGAAAGGATTAAGAAATGTACCAAAATCTTTGGCTACGAGTCCATAACTATCTTGTCATGAACTAACCATAATAACCAATGATAAAGTAACCGACTATTCTGGCCAAATAATAACCTAACACAAGCCTCCATAAGCCTGAAATGTGCAAGAAAGCATTTAACAAACATAAACAATAACTTATACCTATACAACCCCCCTCCCAATAATACTAATAGACATAAGCACCAAGTAATTGTACTGGTGATAGGTAATGCATATGAATAAATAAATGCAAGAAAAATTGATAATACCATATCCAATTCGAGTGCCATAATGAACCAAGTTTATACACCTCGTCCAACTCAATAGCTCACAAAGGCAGGACCTATTATGATCATCCTTCTCAAACACTATGGCTTACGGATGAAGGGGCCCATAGGAGACTTGGGATATCCGTATACACTCGTTGGTCATAAACTAGGACTTCTAATATCAAACTACTTTGTTTAGTACTGGAGAGTTAAATAAGTGCACAGACTTTAACTGTGACTAAAAGAATGTAAACCTGTAAATCCATTGCCCGAGATCAAGTTCATAACTAATTTGGTATAATAGCATAGAAAGGCCAGATCTCTCTCGATCGAAGTAAATAGTAGTGGTAAAAGAGTGAATTAATAATAGAATGAAATCATCCTCGATTAAATTTTTAAAGTAGCTAATCGAGTTTCAAAAGATCATAAAGCTCATGAATCATTAAATAGGGTGGTACAACTCCCATAGTAAAAGAATTCATTTTAAAAGTAAAAAGTAGGAATAGATCACCCTCTAGAAAATAGTAGTAAGATCAAGGATTTTGTTGGATATAGATATGAAATAAATATGAAATATGAAATAATTAATAATATACAAAATTATTTTTTTTGGTTCGTCAAATGTCAAGTAACTAGTTCTTAAGAAGCCAGTTGGAACCACCAAAGGATGTGGTGCAGTGGATGGATCTGCTCCACCCTTAACCAAAGGTCTCGGGTTCGAGCTCTGGGTATGGATAAATCCTTGGTAGGGAGCGGTACCCCTAGAATAGGCACAACCCGGCACGAATCAGGATTAGTCAGGCTCCAATGCGGGTACCAAACACCGAATGAGAAATAAAAAAACAGCCACTTGGCATAATTATAGGCTAGACTATTCTCCTTTATAACATATATATATATATATATATATATATATATATATATATATGAAATAAATCTGAAACAGTTAATAAGCTGCAATATTTTTTGTCGCCAAATCTTCTTTTTATATATAGATATGAAATAAATATAGGACAAATATGAAACAATTAATAATTTACAAAATGAATATTTTATTGTCAAGTGTCAAGTAGCTAGTTCCCAAAAAGCCACTTGGCATAATTATAGCTAGACTATTCTCCTTTATTATATATAGATATGAAATAAATATAGAATAAAAATGAAACAATTAATAATCTACAGTATTTTTTTTCAAATATCCTTTATTATATATAAAGATATGAAATTAATATGGAAAACAATTAACAATCTATCAAATTATTTTTTTGTTGTCAAATGTGAAGTAGCTAGTCCCATGTCATCACTTGACATATTAATAGGCTAGGCTATTCACCAATATATATATATATATATATATATATATATATATATATATATATTTGAAATAAATATGAAACAATTAATAATCTACAAAATTAATTTTTTTGTTGTTAAAAGTAGCCGATTTTCAAAAAGCCACTTGGCATGACTATAGGGTAAGCAATTCTCCTTTATTACTTATATAGATATGAAATAAATATGAAATTATTAAAAATATGAATATATATAATTCAAGAAATTTTTGATATATTTTTTCTTTTTTATTTTATTTTAAAAATATATAAAATTCAAGAAGACTATCTAAGGACAAATCTTAGTTTTTCTAATCCAATAGAAGCCGATCTTAATAGTTTTTATCCAATATAAGTTAGACTTAGTTGTATTTTTTACCACAATATGAAATAAAAATGGAATAAATATGAAACAATTAATAATCTATAAAATTGTTTTTTTGGTCAAATTTCCTTTGTTATATATATAGATATGAAATAAATATGAAATTATTAATAATCTATAAAAAAAAATTGTCAAACGTTAAGTAGCTGGTTCAAGATGTTAATTGGCTTAATTATAGGTTAGACAATTATCCGTTATTATTTATATAATTTTTTTATTTTTATTATTATTTTTAAATACTAGTTTAACCGCATGTGCCTTGCACGTGCAATGTTTGATTATTTAAAATTAAATTATTTTATCTATTGTGGAGGTTTTTAATGAAGTGTAAAAGTTTAAATCACTTTTGAAAAGATTCTTAATGCTTAAATATAAATATATATTTTAGTGTAAACAAATATCTATTTTACCACCAGAAGTTTCAAATAACTCTTTCCTTTACTGCAAGATGCTAACAAAGATGCATAAATTTGAATCATATTTTTGGTGCAACTTTTTTCTTTGTTTCCTCTATATTTAAAATTTTTCCTTGTTTTAAAGTCAAATGTTTACTAAATCATTGATTACATTCTTATTACAAACTTAAAACTTTTAAAAATTTGATACTTCTTAAATTTTTTCTTTTTATAACATTTTTATATTTATTTCTAGACCTTTCAAATCTTCTTAAAATATATTTTATTTGATTTAAAATTCTTAAACTAATGAAAAACTATTAGTTGACAATAATTATAATGACTTCTAATAGGGAAAGGTTTTATCATCAATATATTTAATTATTTTTTAACTCTTAAATATTATGAAAAAATAGTTAAAAGATGATTTTTTCTAAAGCAAAGACTTTTAATGAAGGAAAAAAATTCAAACAACATTTCTAAGCTCTTTTACACTTTTAATATATTATAGGTATATACTTCAAGAAAATTATTTAAGGACAAATCTTAGTTGTTTTCATCCAATAAGAGTCAGTCTTAATAGTTTTAATTCAATGGAAATTAAACTTAGTTATTTTTTACCCTAATATGAAATAAATATGGAATAAATGTGAAATAATTAATAATCTACAAAATTAGTTTTCTTGTCAAATATCTTTTATTATATATAGATATAAAGTAAATAATGAATAAATATGAAACAATTAATAATCTAAAAAATTAATTTTTTTCATTGTCAAATCTCCTTTATATGAAATACTAGATATCGATTGCCTGTGCCAACACAGACCCAATATATGTTATTTTTTTTATCTCAATTTAAATTATTAAAATAATTTCTATTTATAATTATTGTGATTTATAATATTTTTTTCTTGAGTTTCAATATAAGTGATGTTGGTATAATTTCGAGAGTCATTCAAATATTTTATATTTTTAAATTTCTTAACTTGTTAATTATGCGGTTTATAATGTCTTTTACATTATTTTTCAATAATATATGAATATTCTTTTTGTCTCAATTTATGTGGCACAGATAAAATTTCGGCAGTCAATCAATTTTTTTTACATATATACTTTTATATTAAGTTCTTAATTATTGTAATTTATAATATTTTTTATTTTATTTTCAAATAATATACGTTATTTACGTCTTGCTCTGTCTCATCTCAATTTATGTGCACTAGTATAATTTCGATAGTCAATCTAATTTTTCATGTTGAAATATCATTTTATGTCTCTTTTACCTTGTTTTATGAAATATTATAAATTTTTCAATACTTAGACGATTATAAAAATTACGTAGGGGGTGATATAATAAAATCATGCTGAAAGCAATGAAGCACACATGTCTTAAGTGACTTATAATAACTAATTAGAAGCGATATGATAAAATTGCTATAAAAATACTTGTATAATAATTAATTAACGATGGTATAGTAAAATTATGATTGAGACAGTCATAAATGTCTAGTTTACCTTTTTCTAATAAAATATCATTAATTTTTTAAAATATAAATAACTTATAATATTTAATTAGGGATATGATAATTAATTAGGGATGATATAGTAAAATTACAATTGAAGAAGCTCAATCAGACATGTCATAAATGTTTATTTTAATTTTTTATAAAATATTATCAATTTGTTAACACATAAATGACTTATATTAATTAATTAGAGGTGATATGGTAAAATTACAGCCGAAGCAGCTGATACAGGCATGTCGACCTCCTGCCTACTTCAGCTGCTCAACTCCCTCTTATAAATAAGAGAAAATAGGGAATAAATTTAAAACAATTAATAATCTACAAAATTATTTCTTTGTTAAATCTCCTTTATTATATATATATATATATATATATATATATATATATATATATATATATATATATATTGATTTGTCAAGCTTGTCGCTCATTAGTTAATATTATTGTGTAGACGACACCGATGTGCCTCCTAGTTAGCTGCTTATACGACCATACATGATGTTTTGATGATACACCTTCATTACCTTCTCCGTTAATTTCTCACAATTTTTATGGTAATATTATGTTTCCCTCGATCTTTCGTATGCCTAACCTATTGAAGACACTCAAACATACTTATTGACTCAAGTAATTTAGGAGCTCAGAATATATGATAGCATGCATGCCAAGTTTAGACATGATATGGCATTATCTAATGTTCCCTCCGTCACTTATGTGATACAATTGGAATTTTGAGTGTTAATTTTTTTTTCTTCACCATAATTTTTTGTATTTTTAATACTTTTAGTTGTTAATTTTTATAACTTATAGTCTTTCTTACGTAATTTCCAAATCAATAAATTTCATTTTAAAAACTTTAAAGCTAATATTTGTTAATTTATGATCTAAGTTTAGAAGAATGAATTTTGAAATTTCAATGGTATCACATAAATGGTATAGAGGGAGTATCATATATTGTTACGTTTATGCAATTGTACTTTTTTCAAAAACATTTTTAGGATCTTTGTATTTCAAATATTCAAGTAAAATTTAGTTACAAAACATTTCAAAAGTCATAAATATTTTTTCATCTGATCAAGTAACTAATGGCCAGTCTGGTCAGCACCACCACCACGTCCGGCTCTATCCAGAAACTCAAAAGGATGGACACTATTATGAAAATATGTAATTCGATTGCATATTCACACATATATATTTAAATATTTTTAGAAAATAAAATACTACTATATGTGATATAGGAAAGGGGAGCATGGGTTTACATGAACCTGGTGATCCCACCTAGATTTGCTAAATATAGTTGCGAACCAAAATTGGTGAGCAACAAAAAAATTTAAGAGAACTAGAGTTTGTTTCTAAATGAATGAAAAATGCAAAGGCAATAATATACAACTAGAGTTTAGAACTTTAGATGTACTGAAACGTCTACTCTAATTCTTGAGAACTGATCTGAGGTGGATTTATGCACCTCAACATTGTTTTCTACACTTAATTAGCTTACTTTTGATGACCTCTTATGTAATTAATGATATAATATTTTTATAAATAAGAATCTATGTGTTTAGTTATGAATTTGTAGTGTTTAACGTGTGTTCATAATGATTTTGGAGTCAAAACATTAAGTTAAAGATCAAATACGAAAACTAGTACTCTTAGATTGAGCTATTTTGACGACCTGATTTTTGATGAATTATGTGAAATATAAGTTTCTGTATGATTTGACCATTTTAATAATCCTCGTTATTGCATTGTGGTATTTCTGGGGTGAGGAGATAAGTGGCATGATTTTCGATGCATTTTACTGCCATTTTGGTGATATTGCGATTTTTAGTGGTTTCGATAGTCTTATAGTTGACTTTAGTTGATATCTTTTGATCCGTGCAACGGATGAAAAAATGGATTGTGCTAGGAGATCCAAAACATTAATTTCAGGGTGACAACATGGTTGGTGTGGTTTTATGGCTTTTCAATCTCATTAGACCCTCAGTTTGGAAAGTTGTATTTTTGGGTGTCGGGCGTCAACTTTGTGAAAATGACATTTTCTCAAAAATCTGAAATTGGCATTGAGTCTGAAGCATCGAATTTGGTAGGTTAGTATAGTTCAATTGTGTTTACAAGATTTCACATGAATCCCTAGTGGCCCGCGGAAGTCACCAGCTGGTGCACCCGCGATCGCGATGCTCTTGTCTACGATCACAATTGGGCCTGCATTCGAAGTGTCATGATCACAATAGCCTTTCTCCGATCACAATATCCTTGAAAATCGAGGTACCGCGATCACGATCTTGGTTTGCGATCGGGAATCCTGGTTACATAAATACCTTGTTTTTGCCATTTTCCACTAGTTTGAGACTTGGGGCTTAGAGTTTCATCATTTTGAGCTATTTCTTCAACTTATACACTTGGGTAAGCTCCATAACACCTATTTCAACTATTTTCTTCAATTTTTATAATCTAATTCTTGTTTTAAACTTGAATTGAGTTTGAAATTTCGAGAATTTGGCTCGTAAGATCTAAAAATTGTAATTCTCAAATTTAAACCCTAAGTTCTACCTCTTTTCACCTGGATGCGTTTCTAACTTCATAATTATCAGTTTTTCCTCAACTTCATCTTCAAAACAACTTCGAATCTTTATTTTAAAATGATTTTCAGGTGTTTCGCCTAGTAAAGTTTAAAAATGTTTTTTTTTTTTAAAATTTAGACCTTATTTTTAACTTATTTTTGTTTGGGTTTTTAGCTGTAGACTCCTAAAAATAAGGGGAAGTTATTTTTGAAATAAAATTATGATTTTTTCCCATCTTTATTTAAAAACTCATTTCAGGGGTCCGTTTTGACCCGACTTGAAAAATAGGAAATATGGGTATCAGTGGCTTTATTTTGATGTATATATTTTATATTTTGATATTTTAATTTATTTTGGATCTGTGCGTGAGGAGTAAGATTGTTGATTGAAGGCTTTGTTCCGATTTTTGTCATTCATAGTAGGTTATGCTTAACTTATTTTAGACTAGATTGGGTAGTTAATTTTGATACAAAAGCATGTTAAGGGTATGAGAACTAATAATGAAAAATGGATATCTTAATGCGTTGTGCCCATGTGAAGGCCTATATGCGATGTTATGTGGTGGTTTTGGAACATTATCTTCTATGTGGGACCATGTGGGGTCCTATGTGATATTGATGGTCTTGTATACATCATGATAATTATTGTATCTTGTTGATTAAAAAACATGTTGTGATATCAATTGTATGTTGTGTTGTAGTCATACTCTATTGGCATATGAATCAAGTGGATATTTTGCTCATGGATGGTATATTGGTTGGTTGTGGAAATACTCATTGTGGTTGGTCGTAGAAATACTCCTTGTGGCTAGTTTTGGAAATACTCATTGTGGTTGATTGTGATAATTGCACCCCTATACTCATTCATGAAACAATGGTGTCACTGTGGAAATATTGAGACACTCTGGCAACACATTTTTTTGATAGAAAATGTGACATCTTATAAAACCCTCCCCGAGGGATGTGCTGGGGAGGAGATATAGATTTATGGATTGTATATGGGTTGACCAAATTTCTGGTCGCTTGGGGGCTTAGGTGTATATGCACTAGTTAATAACTGTAAATTACCAAAAAAATTTCTGCTCGGACAATTTCTTGCCTCATTTTCCACCTTATTGTTGGCTGACTTCCTGATCTGCCGATATAACCCTCTTTTTCTACCTCTTCTCTATCTCTGCCTTCTTCTTATTCTCTTTCTCTACCTGCTGCAGATACGCTACCAACCTAGATATATCCATATCACTATTCAAGCTCGCCTCCTTATATTCCATCACCATATCATCAGAAAGATCAGACTCAAAATTTCTTATACGAGATCTCATATTGGACACCAACTCTAGGGCATAATGAGACAGTTGGGTGAAATTTTAGGCATAATCTTTAACACATATCTTACCCTACTTTAGATCCACAAACTTCTCATTCTTAGCTTTCATTAACTCCTAAATAAAGAAGTGGTCAAGGAAAGTGTTAGAAAACTCTTCCTACTATTGGTTCTACATTTTAACCTCTCAAGACTTCCCACTTATCATACCACTAATAAGCCACCCCTTTCAACTGATAAGCTGTAAATTCTACCCTCTCTGAATCACTAGCATTAATAACTCTAAGTAATTTTCCATCTCATCCACAAATTCTTAATGATATTCGTCTACATTGGAACTTTTAAAATTCAAGGGATTCATCCTCATGAATTGGCTAACCTGAGTGTTATTAGATGAACCAGTGACAGAACCAACATTACCGGACTGGTGGGACTGTGATACCAGTAGCTGAGCAAGTACGTGAATGGACAAATAGAACTCACCATTTAAGACCTCTCTATGTGGAGACTGAATACAGTTAATGCCAGTCAATATGATGGTTTAGGTAAAAATATTTCTCATTCATGAATCTTGTAAAAGCTTTAGGAGAAAACTCACCCCTCTTTAGTTGTATTCAAATAACCACCGTAGAAAAGAAAAAAGAACATCAACACGAGTAATACTCTTCAAAACCATTCACATGAATAATTAAGTAAAGAAAACTATTCACAACCTCATTTATTTCATCAATCACAATACATATACGCACACACTCTCGACAAAATTGCATAATTGAGGCATAAGTGCGAATCTGAAAACATGTTCTTGTAGTAAAATTGAATCCCGTAATTTAAACACTAAAAAGAGTTTAAAAGATGGTAAATTAAAACCCCATGGATTTTAGGTCGTTCTACATAGCTTTGATAGAAATAAATTGAACAAAAGTCAACCTGGAGGCTCTTCTACACATCTTGTTAATTTCTTGACTCAGATAAGGAGAAGAGAATGTTCTAATGTTGATTTAGGGTAAATCCCAATTAGGAAAAATATAATAGAATCTTAGGGGATGATTTTAGGTGTATAAGGACAAAAATAATCCAATGGACACTTAAAGATTTTGGAAAACCATCGGGCAAACGGGGGGCGAGGGGGGATCACATTGCAGGTGGCTCCCTTGTGTCACAGGACCCTCCGCATGGGGGAGGTAGTGGACTCCCACAGCGCAGGGTCACCCTAGCAACGCATGTCCTATATTCTTGCATAAAATTTCCCTAAACACTTTTTAACGCGTTGTAAAGTGATTTATACTTAATTTAGGGGTCACGTAAGCTCGTTCTAAGCTCTATTTGTGCGTCAAGACGCTTAAAGTGTTACACACTATCCTCCATAGATCGTACTTGTGGGATTATATTGTCTTTGTTATTGTAGCTGTAATTGTTAGTAATGATTGAGATAAGGATCGATCAATTGTGAAAAAATTTTCCCAAAGAAGTAGTTGAAAGGGCACCAACAGAAACAAGAACCAAATTGCTATATTAAATTTCTAGACATATCAAATTACATTTCTGAGTTGGAGGCAATCTAACCCATTTTTGTACAACCAAAATGTTAAAAATGAGACATAAAAACACCTTTTTTTCAAAAACGAATCATATCATCCATCATTCTTTACTTCGTATTCACAAACAGACAGTTAAGTTGAGACTTTTATCGATCACATTGCAGACATCTTTTAACATTAACAATTGCCACTACAACAATAAGAATAATGTGTATATATTTTAGTTTCTAAGCAGAAAAAAATGGTGTAATAATGGAGAAGTACCTGTTTAAGGAAATGGTATAACGATTTACTTCTCTTCTCCATTATTACAACAATTTGATAAAAGAAAGACACTTTAAACTTGATCTCCACTGTCTTTTAAACAAGTAATACATTGAAAATAACAAGGAGAAAAACACAAATGCTCATCTACTCAATTTGTTTTTAATAACATTCACAAATAGTTCATATGAGACTTTCATCAAACACGTTGTCGATAGAACAAATATAGTGTAAGAATGGAGAAGAACCTATTTTGTTCTTACTATGTTTCAAAGTATGAAAATATCTAAAATTTTATTTTAAAAGCAATACTGCAATATGTATTTTATGTATATATTCCTTAGAATTGATCTAATACAATTTGATGACTCTTATTTCCCTAAATAAGACTGAATAGTGCAGTAGGTTAAATGTTGAGGTATTTACCTAGAAACAAGGATTAATTTTCACTAAATCTTGGATTAGCCTCTAGGCACGGACTTTTAGCAATAGTAAAAATAATCAATAGGGAAAGTACAAGCCAATCGGGCTATATCTTATCTTATTAATCCCTCAAAAGTATATAAGAAATATGATACAAACATAATTTTTATAGCACACCCTGCAATGATATACAAATAATGATATTACTTTGAAATAAGAAATGGTCCTATCAAGTAGGTTTGTTTCAAAGTAACTTGATGATCTTGCTCTTTATTTTGCAGAACAATTAAATAAATATCACCCTTCTTCGCATATGGTCATGTTAGGAGGTTGCACCCTTCTTAGAAAGTTGCCTCAAACAAAGGGCTCTTGGAGCAATATCAAATCTCTTAGATACAATACACCTACACATATTGCTTTTACTGTTACATCAGGAGTAACTTCACGTATTGCTTGACGTAAAACAGATAGTGGATTCTTATTTGATGGTTTAGGCAGATGCCCGGGTGATATATTCGCATTGCTCTTGAATAATTTCTAGCAACAAATCTTCATCCTTATCCATACCCTTCCTGCACTAGATTTTCAATGAGTATCTAAAGAGTAGCAGCTAATTGCAACAACAATTATATTCCAACACAATCAAATTAATTGTATTTCAAAAAGCACTAAACAATTAACCGGTTCTCTCTATTCATATAGATATATTTAACACCAGACCCTTAGCATGATTATGAAACTGAAGATAACACACTTGGAATCAAGTTACACAATAAATTCAAATAGTATTTCTCTGGACACTAACCATATGCATCAGGGCTTGAAGGAGATAGACTTCTTGAAATTGCCCTCTGTGTAGTATGTGCTTGCCACCTTAAAACTGGGGCCACAGTCTGGTGACTGCTTAAACTTCACCTCATTTATTTATTCGAGTTTGTCAACCAAAGTTAATGAACTTAAGGCTACCATATGCTGAAAAGAAACTATGTTAGAAAATATTAGTGATGAAAATGAGAGTATCCAACATTGGAAAAGAGTTAACCTTCAGGAAAGGAGCTAAATGAAAATGAGAGTACAACATTGGAAAAGAATTAACCTTCAGGATAGGTCATATTCTTAGTACCTCATTACCCTGGACTCATTCAATTCCCGTCAATTGATGCATTAATAGGCGCAAGCATATTTTTAATAATAAAAGTTTTAGATGATCATTTATTGATCAAAGTGACTGAGAAATAACATACTTACACATTATACTTACTGACAAACCATAGACAACACTGCAAGGCAACACAGATAACAAATGTTGAAACAACATAACCATTTGCACCAGGGTTTTGAACGAGATAGGCTTCCATTAATTTCTACATTGGTCTTAAAATCGTCCTCTGTATAGTATGTGCTTGTTAGCTTAGAGTTAGAACCATCTTCTGGTAACTTCTTAAAAATCACCATTAAGTTATTTTTTTTGACTTTGTGAATCCTTGTAGAAATAAAGGTAACACCTGCAGAAAAAAATTAACCTTCAGAAAAGGTGATATTCTTGGCACCTTATTGCCCTGGACGCATTCAATTCCCATTGATTGAGGTATTAATAGGCACAAGGGGATTTTTAATAACACTTACAGTTTCTCATGAGCCTAAATGTTGTACTCAGCTATATAAATATCTTGATAATTAAATACATCAGCCTTCAACACCAAACAATTTTGATGGTTGATTCCACCAGCTACATGACAACTATAAATGACAACTATAACTTTTTGTAGGCAGAGATCCCATTTTCATATTGCATTGAATTTCTCAATGACTTTAGTACCTGAAGAGTTTTCACATGTTTATGATGATGGTATTTCTTGAAGATTTACAAAAACCTTGAGAAAAATGGAGATATAGGATAACTTTCATATAGTAGAGAGATTGCCGACATTATGTTTCACTTCTTTCCCTATAGCAAAGAGTTGGCAACTCCATGTATGTTTCACAGTGATACTTATAGTTGCAGTCACTAGCATTTGATGGCATAAAATTCACACTGCAAGGCAAAGCAGTGGCACGCCTAATAGGAGGTGAACTAAGCAAAGAGAAGCTGAGGGCAGCAATGAAGGGTTCTGCTTTCGATACGGACCGAGAATGTTTTTGGGAAAGACAGAAACTTTTTTTATTTATGCTTCAAGATTAAAAGTTCTTTAAACATATGTACGACATTGTGTATCTTAATGTTAGTATTAATATGGATGACTATTGTCTGATGTACCGATGAGTTGTTTGCTTCCTCCTCTCTTTTCTCTATTTTTCCCTTTTTCAATGATTGTACTTTCCAAAGTATCTTCTACTGCCCTTCCTTTCTAGTTCTCAAGGTCTGAAGCATACAACTTTATCAGGTGGAAGAAGTAATATTACAAGAAACTGAGAAAAGAAACATAAAAAGTCATAGAAGGAAACAATATTGATTTACAAAAAATAAAAAAGAAGCAAAGTAGTTTATAAGATGAAGAAGAAAACAAATTGAGAAAACAAATTGGATTTTAATATTATCTGTATAATATTTTAGTGTCTCTTTTTGCTGCCTTGTCTTTTCCTCTAATGTTAATGGATTTTTAGTCATTAAGTGGCCTAGTGTGGCGTTAATGTATTGTGATTTACTAGCACATTAATGTTTGGAAGGAAGAGTAACATTACTCCATTAGTTGCACATCCAATTTGTGGCATTTACTACTAACATAAGAGGCATGCAATTGTTTTACAGCATACAATTGTTGAAGTAGGCATGCAATTGTTGCATTCACTTCTAACCTTTCACTGCCACAACGTGCAACAGTTTTACTACCATTTTACTTCCATGTGTTTTATGGCATTTACTTTTATGAGTTAGTGGTAAGTATATCGGCATAAGTTTCTTATAACTTATGTAATTTCTATCATTAATTCTCTTCATTACTCTTGTAACTCTTGTACCTTAAAGGCCTTTGATCTTCCTCTTTTACTACCATCATTAATCCTTTTTGAAGGCTTTACCTCCTATAAATGGTGGTGGTCTTGCATATTTTTCAAGTACAAGATAATATAGAGTTCACAAAAGTTTGTACAAAAAAGAGTTTATTAGTTGAAGGGAGGTGTTCTTTTTGTGGAGCTTTGAACTCAACTCTTGTCCAGAGTTGTTGAGTTGTTCTTGGTGAGAAGGCTATTGTATCTTGGAGGGAAAAATTCAAGAAGATTACTGCTGGACTGGTGAAATAATTTACTGCAGTAGGATTGAATCTCCTTAAATAGAGCAAGATATCTGCACCTCAGCCGAAGAAGAAGAAGATAACTTTTATTTTTCTTCAAAAGTTTAACTAATATACACCGATAATGTAGAATTTTTCTTACACAGTCTGGTAGCTTAATAGGGGAAATTTTGGTTGAGAAGCCTCTTTGAGTTATCAATTTGCAAAAATGACCCCTTTGTCTTTTTATCATTTAAAAATTTAAAAAGAATAATTAAAAAATGGACCATGATAATATACTAAAAAGTATGGGACCCAAAAATGAATGTATGTCATTTTTCTTTCATATAATCGCCCATAAATCTATAATCTGTCGGATAGATACATAATCTGTCTGTCTGACAAGATGCGTCAGCTTCGCATATGGTCATGAATTCTTAGTTTTCTTGCTTAAAAGTCCAAGATACTTATCAATATATGATATAATTGCTTTATTTTTGGTAAAAGTGAATGTACCTCATATTTTCTTTCATATAATCGCCCACAAGTCTATTCTATGTTGGATAGATTTGTAAACTGTCTGTTAGTAGAGATGCATCAGCTTTGCATATGGTCATGAATTCTTGGTTTTCTTTCTTATAAGTTCAAATACTCTTTAATATATCACATTGTTGCTTTAGTTTTGGAAAAAGTGAATGTACCTCATATTTTCTTTTGTATAATCGCATACAAGTCTATAATCTATTGGATAGATATGTAATCTTTCTGTTAGGAGAGATGCGTCGTCTTTGCATTTGGTCATTCTCGGTTTTTTTCTTAAAAGTCCAAGATACTCTTTAATATATCGTATGATTTCTTTAGTTGTGGTAAAAGTGAATGTACCTAATATTTTCTTTCGTATAATTATCCACAAGTCTATGCTCTATCGGATAGATTTGTAATCTGTCTGTTAGGAGAGATGTGTCGTCTTTGCATAGGGTCATGAATTCTTGGTATTATTGTTTATAATTCCAACATACTGTTTAATATATTATGTTTTTTCTTTAATTTTGAAAAAAATTAATGTACCTCATATTTTCTTTCGTATAATTGCCCACAAATCTATAATCTGTCGGATAGATACATAATATGATTGTTAGGAGAGATGCGTCGGCTTCGCATATGGTCATGAATTCCCGCAAAAGATTTTTTTGTGGGAAATTTTTTCCCCTTTTAATTTAGTTGATGACTTGTCCCTTTGTGGACTTGTTTGTAATTATTAAACTTGTAAGAAAAATTTAAATCACAAAAAAATTTAATTATTCACAAAATGGGTCATCTCCCTAAATTTAAAAAAACTTATAGTCCATTTAATTAAAAAATAGACTTAAAAGGTCTATTTAACAAAGTCTCCCATTAATAGGCAATTACCATTACTAATATGTTACCACCTATTTTTCAGCTTTTCTTTCTTTTCTTATTTTTAATTCTTAAACACTCCATCCTTAATCCCCCCTTTCTCTGCCATTCCAGATTTTCACTTCTCTCTCTCTCATGTCAAAACCATCTTCTAATCCCAGCCCATTAAATTATTTTGAGATTTTGAAATTGTTTTTTGGATTCAATTTTATTGACTACTGAAAAGATTATTTTACATGATTGACTAGATGGTAAAATTATAGGTTAATCTTTTTTAATTGTAAATTATTGTTTCTTTGTATGATGAGAATTTGATAAAATCTGGCCCTCGACATTTAGATGCAATTTTAATATCATTTAGCGATCATATTAAACTATTGATAGTTAATTTTAAAGTGTGACAGAAGAATCTTTTCGACCTCATAATAAAGAAATAATGTTGATAATTTTTCTATGACAGAGTAGTTATTTTAAAAAAATTCTTGCTCTTAAAATTAACAATTGTATATTAACCCCAAAACTTCTCCATATCTATAGTTTTATTAAAAACAAGTTAGAGTATACTAAGGATAATGTTGGTGATTTCTTCAGTGTAAGTTGCGGATTGTTTCAATCATGTTGAATAATTAAAATAAAACGGAAGAGATATGGAATCCTTTGTATATTTGGTAAAATAACCAAACAACAATATAGAGTCTTAGTTACCTTTTACTATTATTTTTCTTTTTAATAATTCAAATGTAAAAGAAATTAAAATAATTACAACTTACCATTAAAACTCTTAAAGCATACTAAAAATAAGTTGATCGTGTAATTTTTATTTGTACTGACAGTGCATACTAGTTAATCTCTTCAGTTGTTATTTTTTCGGCTATAATATTATTGTAATTTCACCAATAATTTTAAGGAGATCCAATGGAAACAACTGAAAAATCCGTGGATGTCAAGATGGGAGATCTTAACAAGACATTTCGATTCAATGGTACTCATTTCAAGAGGTGGAAAGGTAAACGACTTTTTTACTTGAGTCTTGTCAATGTTTCATTTGTGTTAACTTAGAAGAATCCAAACAAAGTAGATAGCTCTTCCATGAATGATGAAGAACTTATTTCTCTCCAAGAAGAAAGTTGAAAAATATGATGGTGACTCCTACAAGTGTCGACATTTTCTTCTTAATTGTCTATCTAATATTTTGTATGATTGTTATGATAGAACTTACTCTAGTGCAAAGAAAATTTGAAAAGCATTGCATAGTAAAGTATGACACTGAGGAGGCTGGAGCAAAAAAATATGCGGCTAGCAGATTTTTCTATTTTCAAATATTAGACAGCAAGTCAGTGGTAGATAGAGCTCATGACTTCATAATGATTGCTGGAGAGCTTAGGTCTGAGGAAGTCAAAATTAGAGATAACCTTATTGTTTATGCCATAACATATCAATTTCCTTCTTATTGGAAGGAATTTCAAAAAACCATGCATCACTAGCAAAAGAAAATTTCTCTGGAGATTTGTAATGAGAATCTGCATGAAAAAAGAGGCAAGGGGCCACGATGCACTTTTACAAATAGAAGAGAACAAAATCACACCGAAGGTAAATTTAACTACTTCAAATAAAGCTAACTCTGAAACAAATAAAAATACCGGTTTAAAGCATAAGAAGAAAAAAATCAAGAAAAATAATGGTATACATCTCAAGGACAATAATGGTGGAAATAATCAAGCAAAAAATTATCATGTTTAAGAAAAGAGACCATGCTTTGTCTGTGGCAAGAGTGGACATATTGCTCGATTTTGTAAATTTTAAAAATGTGGGATTATACCTCAAGAAAATACTACTGAGGAACCATTTATGGTGGTGATAACAGACATAAATATAGTGGATAATATTGACGGTTGGTGGGATGACTCTGGTGCAAAAAATCATGTCTATTATGACAATGACTAGTTTAAAAAATATACTTCTTTTGATTTTGTTAGTGAGCCTCTTGCAATGCCTATTCGTGTATCTAGCCCAGTAGGTAATTCTTTAGTGGTGGATCGGGTACATCAACCTTATGTTCTAACTTTTTTCGGACATGAGACTTTGGTAGACTTGCTTGTATTAGATATGGTTGATTTTGATGTTATTTTGGTATGGATTTGTTGGCTTTTTACTATGCTATATTAGATTATTTTGCTAAACTATGAATTTAGCTTTGCTGGGTGTTCAATGGATTGAAGGGTTCACATTATTCAGGTGTCAAGAGGGTCATATCTTATGTTCTATCTCATCGATTGGTTGAGAGAAAATATTTAGTTTATTTGGATCATATTTGTAATACTACTGTTATTTCACCTCATTTCTTAGATTTTGTTAGTGTTGTTCATAACTTTATGAATGTATTTTCTATGAATTTTCCTGGTATGCCTCCGAATCGTGATGTTGATTTTGCTATTGATGTTGAGCCAGGCACAAAGCCTATTTCTATTCCTTATCATAGGATGTACCCAATAGAGCTGAAGAAACTAAAGGATCAATTATAGGAGTTATTGGATAAGGGATTTATCTGACCTAGTATTTTATTTTTCGGTGCACCTATGTTGTTTGTGAAGAAAAAATAGGTCTATACAGATGTGTATTGATTATCGGCAGTTGAATAAAGTGACAGTTAAGAATAAGTATCTTCTTTCTCACATTGATGATTTATTAGATTAGCTTGAAGGTGTTGTGGTGATTCGAAGATTGATTTTAGGTTCGAATATCACCATTTGAGGATTAGAGCTTCAGATATTTTGAAGACAGCTTTTCGGACTCGATATGGTCATTAAGACTTCTTGGTCATGTTCCTTGGGTTGATCAATTCCCCTATCACATTCATAGAGTTGATGAACCAGGTATTTCGACCATATCTTTACTCTTTAGTTGTTGTATTTATAGATGATATCTTGATATATTCTAAGAGTGAAGCTAAGCATGAGGATCATTTATGGATTGTACTTCAGAGATTGACGAATGAGAAGTTGTATACAAAGTTCTTGGGTGGTACGGTGACTAAGGAAGATATTATGGTTGATCCAACTAAGATTACAGTGGTTCATGATTGGGTTATACCTACTTCGCCTACTGAGATTCTGAGTTTTGTTATCTTGGCCTGGTATTATCTATATTTTGTTAAAAGCTTCTATTCTATTTCAGCTCCTTTGACTAAGTTGGATCAGGAGAAGATCTCCTTCTAGTAGTCTGATACTTGTGAAGTGAGCTTCCAAAATCTCAAGCATTTATTGACTTTAGCTTCTATATTGTCTTTATCTAAGGAGGTCTGGGCTTTATTGTTTTTTGTGATGCTTCAGGTGTTTAATTGGGTGTTGTGTTGACGTAAGAGGGCAAGGTAATTGCTTATGCATCTCGTTAATTGAATCCTCATGAGAGAAATTATCCTACTCATGATTAGGATTTGTGCGTAGTGGTGTTTTCCTTCAAGTTATCAAGACACTACTCGTATGGAATTTAATGTGATATCTTCTCAGATAATCATAGCCTTCAGTATATCTTCACCTAGCGAGATCTTAATATGAGACAGTGTCTTTGTCTTGAGTTTCTTAAGAATTATGACTTGAATATTCTCTACCATTCGGGCAAGGCTAATGTAGTTGCAGATGCCTTGAGCGAAAAGTCGACTAGCATTGGTAGCTTGACGCATCTTTTGACCTAGGGGAGCCCTTTAGCCTTAGAGGTTAAGTCTTTGGCTAACTTGATGGTTAGATTTGATATTTTGACACCTGGGTGCATTTTGGTATTTGTGAAGGCTAGATCTTCTTTGATGGGGCAGATTCGAGCTCTTTAGTTTGATTAAGTTGATTGAGGTTGATTCGATATAAGGTGTTGAGTGGCGAGGCTAAGGAATCCTCATTTGATTAGGATGGATTTTTGAGGATTAGGGTCTGAGTTTGTGTGCTGAGAGTGGGTGATTGGATTAGGTTGATCTTGGAGGAGGCCCATTGTTCAAGTTATTCCATCCATCTAGGTGTGACTTAGATGTATCGTGACTTGAGACAATACTATAGGTGGGGTGGTATGAGGTGAGATGTATCAAATTTTGTGGTTTGTTTCCTATGTTGTCAGCAGTTGAATGCCGAGCATATGAGACCTGGTGGTTTATTTCAGAGGTTACTCATTCTTGAGTGAAAGTGGGAACATATCACTATGGACTTCTTGAATGGGTTGCTTCGTATTTCTCATAGTTCTGACTCTTTGTGGGTCATTTCAATTAACCACGTCATCTTATTTTATTCTAGTTCAGGTCTCATTTAGTGCTGAGAGATTGGCCCGTACCTACATCATGAGATTATGAGACTTCATGGTGTGCCAGTGTCCATTATTTTAGATTGAGATTCTATTTTCACATCTTACTTTTGGAATACTTTTCAGGATGAGTTAGGTACTCGGGTTGATCTTAGCATGACGTTTTACCCCCAGGCTGATGGTCAGTCAGAGCAGACTATTCAAGTTTTGAAGGATATGCTCCATGTGTGTGTGATAGATTTTGGTGGCCAGTGGGAGCATCATTTGGCTTTAGAAGAGATTGCATATTATAATAGCTACTATTCCAGTATTGATATAAATCCTTTGAGGCATTTTATGGTCGGTATTGTTGCTTGCCAGTGGGTTGATTTGATTTTTCTGAGGTTAGGTCTCAAGGTATGAAGTTGCTTCATGAATCTTTGGACAGAGTCTAGATCATTGAGGATAGACTTAGACCAACTCTGAGTAGGTAAAATGTTATGTTGACTGTAGATTTCGTGCCTTGAGATTTAGTGTTGGTGATCATGTTTTCCTTCGAGTTTCATCTATGAAGGGCGTGGTGATGTTTGGGAAGAGGGGAAAGCTTAGCCCCTGGTATATTGGTCTATTTGAAATTCTTCGGGATGTTGGTGACATGGCTTATGAGTTGTCTTTTCTCCCTGATTTATCTGTTGTTCATCCAGTTTTTCATGTTTTTATGCTTCGCCGTCACATTTCGGATGATTCTCATGTTTATCATTGGGAGTCAGTTCAGTTAGATGAGCACATGTCTTTGGTTGAGGAGCTGGTCTCCATATTGTCTAGGGATGTTAGGCGGTTGCGCTCCAGAGTCATCCTTGTGGTTAAAGTTCAGTTGCAACATCAACCTATAGATGAGTTTACTTGGGAGGTCGAGTCTATTATATGTAGTTCTTATCCCCAACTCTTCGTTGATTTAGGTTTTTTTTTTTGTATTTAGTTCAAGGACGAACTAGACTTTTAGTGATTAATGATGTAATGACCAACTTTTTTATGAAATATGTGAAATGTGTGTTTTTGTATGATTTGACTAATTTACCCCTCCCCGTAGTTGCATTATTATATTTCTGAGGTGTGGGTGTGATTGGCATATTATTATTTTTAAGGCTTTGAGATCCTTATTTTAGACTTATGTGAATACCTTTTGATACGTACGACGGATGATTAAACGGACTGTTCCAGCAGCTTCGAAATATCGATTTTAGACTAGGTAGACATTTGGTTCGGGACTGGATGCACCCGACCTCATTTCGACTTGTCGGTCGAAAAGTTGAATAATTGGAAATATGGATGCAGGACCCATATTTGGCAAAAATGATCTCAAACAGAAAATCGAACTGTGCCAACAGCTCTGGAATATTAATTTTTGGTTGGTTAAATGTTTGGTGTGATGTTATGGCTTTTAAATCTCATTTTGGCCCTTGGTTTGAAAAATTAGAATTTTGGATTTCGGGGGTCAACTCTATGAAAATGACGTTTTTTAAAAAAATTTAACTTCGCCAACATGTATGAAACATTGAATTTTGTGTGGGTACATAGTTCGTCTGTATATATCGGACTCCTGACGAATTTCAATCATCCCATCAAAGTCCTAGATGCACTTAGAAAAATAGGTTTTTTCAATAGCTGGTGCAGACAAATCTGCATTATTAAAGCAACTTCGGGGCCCATTTTGCTCATTTTTTATCTTGAGAGTTAAACCATAAAATAGTGTGAGTTTAAAAGTGAAGCTTGTGGGAACTTGGGAAGCTAGATTAACACCTATTTCTTGATTCTATTATAGATATAAAGTAAAAATTCACTACATTTCTTAGTAATTTTTTGATTAATTTCTCAAAACCCCCAAAATTGTAGGGCTTGATTTTAAACACCAGTTTCACTCCTTTACACTTGAATAATATTTTTATCTTATAATTACTAGTTTTTCATCAATTTAACCTTCAAAACAACTATGATTCTTGATTCTAACTCGGATTTCAAAGATTTTACCCGGTAAAACTTAAAAATGATTTTTCTTTGATATGAACCTCTTTTTTAACTCGATTAGAATTCGATTTTTGGATGTAGATCCTCAAAATATGAGGAACACGTTTTTGAAGTAAAGTTATGGCTTTTCCCTTCTTTTTAAAAAAATCGTTTCGTGGGTCTGTTTTGACGCCAAACCTAAAGTAGTTAATATGAGTTTCGTTGGTTTTGTTTTGATGCGTAGGTTCAATATTTGAATTTTTTTAGTGAATTTTAGCATCATTCATGGAAAGTAAGGTCATGGATTCAAATTGTAGTTGTCACAACCCAAACCAGGGCCTGGCCGTGACGAGCATTTCGAACCATGAAGGCCCGAAACACCCCTATCTATCTGGTAATCATGCACCTAATTCATATGATCAAAGTAATGTGGAAAAACACAATAATTCGGAAACATGGTCATAAATATGAAAAGAAACAATAACGGGGAGATAAGGTTCCCTCAACATCAATTAACCTCTAAACAGTTATCTACGAAAATCTCTAAAAAATGACTGAGTCAAGTAACCGTATATAAATTGGAACAAGGCCCCCAGTAGACCCCAAAACTGAATATAAGAAAAAAAAGGCCTGCAGGACATAAGAGCTTCCGAAACATGAAAGGCTCACCACTTGTCTCTGCAATTCTGTCTGAATGATCTACTGATTCTCTTGACCCCTAGACTGGGCCTCTGAACCTGAGGGGTTGGAGAGGGGAGGGGGTTAGCACAAAAGTACTGGCACACAGAGATATCAAAACAAAACATAATATTTTTACAATATATAGTTGAGAGCCATTATAAAGCAATTTCGTATCAAATCATTTGAAAACACATGGGTGTAACGTAATAGTTTCTCAACAATAATGAAATGCAACTGAGCTAGGTGGAATACCCTACATAATTTAAACTAACTGTCTAACCTCGATTGCCGCCGAGATTAGAGTATAAGTGAGGGAGAGACACACAAGATCACATAGCATGGTGTCTCGACCCAATGGTAGTGCCCAAGATCACTTATCCTGGGCTCCTACTTATAGTCCCAATTTGGGAATGACATGAAGTCAAGTACACAATATCACTTAGCCGGGTACCAATATTCCATGTCGGCAAACACATTTTCTAGCGATGAGCCCTTACATCTCAAACGCCTTCTTCGGGCATCCACCTTTCTCATGTAAAATCAATGCATTCAAATTTCATCTTATACAATCACATACCATGTTCTGTAGGGTATCGTCATACCCGACTTGCAAGTCCTCAATATCATTTCCACATATGCTTAATCATGTAAAAACTAAGGTGCTTCATCATTTACAAGTGGTGAACAATATTTATTTCAAATTCATGCTCTCTTTTGTTGATCACAATATAATATGGGGTATCAAGACATTATCATGGGGATTTGAAAGCAATTTATCATTCATATTTATCAAACTTCCACGGAAAATCTCAAATCACATATGCATGGTTTCAACCATTAAAGTATATAGGCAACCAATTCCCATGACATAAAGAAAGATGAATTAGAAATCATATTGAAAGCAAGTTATTAGAATTTGATTGAAAACTCCCATTTAAAAGCATGCAATGCTCATAAAAACTACACCTATGAGATTTTAGGATAACCCCACGTACCTCTATTTCCAAGGATAATAGATGTTTCTTGAAGCTTGGGGATTGGTGATTCCAAATATGTAATTATCTTTGAAAACCTACGATCAAATCTTTAACTATTTGGGTTTTATTTTGAAACCCTAAGGAGAATATTTGAGCACTTTTGATGAATGAATATGTATTTTGGGCTCCTTGGAACTAAATTTCGTATTTTAGGGCTAAGTAAGGGTGGAAAAGGACCACTTTGTCCCCAACACGGAGTGTTTAAGTCACTAGAATTCTTTACATAGGCACCGCCCTTCCCATTGACTATGTTCAAATAGGTGCCGCCAAGGCTAACACCTATATTTACATAGGCGCCACCTAGGCTATCACCTATGTTTACATAGGCGCCGCCTAGGCTATTGCCTATGCTTTCCAGTAGCCATGAGCGATTGGTTAGGCGACGCTTATCACTTTAAAAGGCCATAACTTCTTGCTCGGGTATCAGATTTTAGCCAAATTGGTATCGTTGGAAAGCTAACTCTAATATATATCATTTGACACATATTAGGATTCCTAATTAAACATATACAGAAATTTATGGTCAATGGAAGCTAACACACTTTACAACGTCCACTAAAACTTAGTCGATCGAAATAGTTTCAACTCATCCTTGAGTTGAAGGACCTCTATGGTCTAATTTCAAGCTTGAGTGGATTTGGATTCCACACAATAATTAACATTCCATATTGTCATAGGATTTTATGGCTTCGGGATTAACAATGCATCGAAATCATGGTCTATATTGTAGCCCGAATTGTGGGGCGTTACAGTAGTGGACCAATTTCAGCATTCAAGGTAGGTTATGACTTAAGTCTTTTAGGCTGAGCTATTTAGTAAATAATGGAACAAAATACATTTTAAGGGTGGGAACTAATAATAAAAAATGGCTATCTATATGTTGTGACCGTGTGGGGACTATATTTGATGTAATTGTTGAAATTGAGATATTATGTGATATGTACGAGCATGTACGGTCCTATATGATTTTGATATCCTTGAATGCATGTGCATAATTTTATCGTGTTTTTTCAAATTCCTATATGAAAATATAATATGTGAAATTTCATGGATGAACGAAAATAGTAAGTGAATATTAGCTCACATAGTTATGAAAATATATCGTTGTGGTTGGTTGTGGAAATATATCATGTGGTTGGTTGTTGAAATACTCTTTGTGATTGGTTGTGAGCATTACATTATCATATCATACTCATTCATGGAACAAATGGTACCACCGTGGCAACACCTTTTTATGACAAAAAATGTGACATCTTATAAAAACCCTTCTCGAGGGATATGCCGGGAAGAAGATATGTATATGGATATTGTTAGGGCTTTTTCTCTGATTTTCTAACCAAATTTAAGTTTTTTTTTATTATAAGGAAAATAAAACTAATACCATAATTACTTTTACTTTTCCTAAAAGGAAAATATAAAACTTTTTAATATTTGGCAAACCATTTTCTTGGAGGAAAGGTTTTGAAACTGTATAAATAGAAGACCCCTCTTCTCATACTAAACACAGTAGCATCCACAATGTATCCATTTAGGAGTCTTGTTTAGGGAGAGATTCAATAGTTTTATGATTCTTTTCATATTATTTTTCATGTGTAGGCCAGTTGGCCAAATTATATCAATAATATTATGTTTTTAGTTTAGTTTTGAGTCATATAAATTATCACCATATTAGTTTGTAAACTATTACCTTCCGCACGATGCCCTCTCAATTTTGAATCCAACAAGTGGTATTAAAGCCTATGGTTCAATGGTCCGATGGTTTAGATTGAGCACATGTTAGGATTAAAGTTGCAACCAATTTGATGATGGTGAAGATATTTTGTCAAAATAAAACTACATATGGAGAAAATTTTCAAACAAATTTTCAACAATCCGGCTGCTAATCCATCTTAGTCAATTTTCAATTCATGTTTATGGGCTCCAATTTTTAACCTCTACTTACTTTTAATGCTTGGGCTCCTTTCAACTCATGCATATAATTTTAATATATGAGCTTCACTGTTAACCTGTGCTCATTTTTAATGTATAAGGCTTCACTTTTAACCCTGTTCACTTATAATACACAACTTCAATAATGTTAACTTATGCTTTTATTTTTAACGCATAGGGCTCCAATTTTTAAATCATGTCAACTTTTAATAATGGTAAGTAGCAGTAATATATGAAGATCGTTTGAAGAAGGAAGATCAAGATTATATTGCCAGAAAATTAAGCCAAAAAGTGGAGATCTTTTAGGATTTTTGCCTTGATTTTCTTACCAAATTTAAGTTTTATTTTTTATAAGGAAAATAAAAGTAATACCGTAATTACTTTTACTTTTTCTAAAAGGAAGATATAAAAATTTTCCATAGTTGGAAAACCTCTTTCTTGGAGGAAAGGATTTGGAACTCTATGAATAGAAAACCCTTCTTCTCATGCCATAACATAGTAGCATCCATAATTTAGTTATTTACGAGTCTTGTTTAGGGGGATATTTTCTGTAACACCCCGAAAATAAGTCCTGATACATCACACGGTGCTCAAGACTAAGAGTAGCCTTAAGCTAACCCTGTCTGCCTTCTACTAAGTCTAAATCTCAAAATATAGGAAATATAGAGATATAATCAAAGCAGAAATGCAGAATTATATCTGAGCTAAACTGAGATTATCTTAATCATAATATCTAAAATAATAGACTGAAGAGTCTGAACTATGAATACTGGAAATCTGAATCATATCTAGCAGTCTGACAAGCCTCTACAACTAATGCTAAAGATTCACTAGGACAAACCCCCATCTGACTCGAACTGTCTGAAAATACTGAATCATCTATACTAATAAGATGAAAAACTGAAAGACTAAGTCCTCGAACTATGAGGACTCACCAACTATCGGGATGTAGATGGAGATGCGTGAAATTACTCACGCTGTAGAAACTGAGCACCTGAACCTACATTATGAGACAATATAGCACATAGACATATATATGGATCAATACTTTGAGAATGTACTGAGTATATAGGGTTGAATACTAAAGTAAAATAATATCTCAATGCCGTTACAATTTATAAAATATTGAATGGTAAATGTAAATGGCTCACATGAATATCTGGAAACTATAAATCGAAATAAAAGATAGCAAAACATGTTGCATAAATCTAGTAATTCATAACATTTAGTTTCTAAAAGTTGTACTGGTGTTCTGTCTGTAAATCATGTTGTCTAAGTGTAGAAAGGACTCACTTTTATATCTGAAATCTGAAAACTGAAATTTGTAGCTAAAGGCTTACATAAAGCAATGTCTGAATAAAACTGTGAGCTTTTGCACTTAGTTTCTAAAAATTGTTCTGTTATTCTTTACTCTTTTTTGTAAGCTGTAAGAAAATTCACTCAAAAGTTATTTATTTACTTTTACTATTAGGGAGGTTCTTCTAACCAATATAAACCATGTGAGCTATCATGGAGTCTAACATCTAGTTCCCTTAGGGGAAAACCTCACGTTGGGGAGAGGTGTCATACTCTTACCAAGGAGTATAACCTAATCTAAGTGGTCACATCTGTATCTATCATCCATATAGAAATGGGTATAATCTGATAATCTGAACCTATATTGGCTCATAGTTCTGGGGCATATAAAATACCCAACTTGGTGTTAAATACTACTCCATTTAATCTTTATACTCATTCTATAGAAAATCCACTTTAAAATCTAGTATAATGGTTTATAATGAAAACCAACTGTATATTTGTTACTTTAATCTGTAATCTAAAATTGTAAAGTGGATTCAACGTCAAAGCTGAGAACAAAAGATCAAATCTTTATTTAAAATCAAAAAATAATCTAGTCATGGGGTGCTTATACCACAATCAATCTTGAAATAGCAATATCCAATTAGTGATTTTTGACCCATGCATCAAGTTCATATTAAAATATCATAATGTTCATGCTTGATAATGTAAATATTGATAATTCAACTCAAAATCTGAAATTTACTGCAATACGCATGAAAATACAAAAATAGACATGGAATTCAACATCTAATCACTTGATATCTCATAATCTTTCACATAACAATAATGGGTATGAACCCTAATTTGAAACTCATGTATATTCATACAAAATCATTTAAATATGTAATTAAAACTAGTTTTCAGCACAAGGATGAAAGGATTATCCTTGTTCATAAACCCCACATACCTTAATTGAAGAAATTGATGAGAACACTTGATTTTGGATTCCTATTTGTGCTTTTAAAGATGAATTCTTCAAGTTCTTGAATTGGGAATCATTAATCTTGAGTTATCTTGGAAGAAGAATGGAGGAAATTTGATTTCTTGGGGAATAAGTTTTGAGCTATAGGGTTTTCTTTGAGAGATAATTGATGAAAAGTGGTCATAGAATGGTTGGAATGAGCTTATTCCTATGTTTTACACGGTTTGGGGCTTGGGAACAGACCAAACTACCCTTTAAAAATTTAACTCAAAAAACTGGAAATCCTGATTTGGCCACCCACAGTAACGTGCCACTATTATGGTGGCTCACTGGAAAAGGGACAAGCCCAGTTTTTCCCATCAACGCAACGCGGGCTATTGGGTTGGGCTACTGGAAAAGGGACGAGTGCCATTTAGGTCATCACCGCGATGCGCCACCATCGCGATGAGCTACTGAAAATTGAAAATTGGGAATTGGAACTTCACCGAGATACGGGCCAATCGCGGTTCTCCACGGGAATTTGACAATTTCAAAATCTTCCTTCACTGCGGTGCAGTGCCTATCAAAATGCCATTGTGTTTTACTAAAAATGCCATAACTTCTCAACCGAGTATCAGATTAGCGCGAAATTGATATCATTGGAAAGATGGTTCAATTTTCTACACATTGGTGGTTCTAGAACTGGAAAATTATGCATGCATCAAGAGTTATCTATTTTCAAAGACAATCATTGACACTCTAGGAGCTAAACTGAGCTAGGAAAAAGTACGGGGTATTACATTTTCTCCCAATAGTTTTATGATTTTTTTTAATAGTAGTTTTCATGTGTAAGCTAGTTGGCCAAATTATATCAATAATATTATGTTTTAAGTTTAGTTTTGTATTATCTGAATTATCACCATATTAGTTTGCAAACTATAAGCTTCCACATAATGCCCCCTCGATTTTGAACCCAATAGATATATGAATGGTATAGGGGTTGACAAACACTCATGGGTCCCACGTATGGAGGCTTGCCTTCGTGGGGTATACGGATGCTGTGCAACGACCTCCTACATCATCATCATGATATACATTGCACTTATTTTATTGTGTTTGTGTTGTGACTTGTATTTGTCATCTTAACTTGTATCTATCTAATAGTTCTATCTTCCTTAATTATACTTGATAATCTTGTATATACTTGGTTTTTTGTTGTCCGTCTTTTATGCAAGATGGTGTATACTTGTGTCCCTATTTTGTTTATTATTGTATAATATGTGGATATTGTAGAACTGTTAGTGTAAGTGGAGTGAGATGCCATTATGGGACATTTTCTGATTGCAGGTGACGTTCCCTTAGTGTGTATTTTGTATGCTTTATTTTCTACTTTGCTCGATTGGCCTATGATATCTACTGAGTAGAAATGGATCGTACTCACTCCTACTTCATCCTTTCGATGTAGATTCAGGTTTGGGTGCGCCTCAGATTGGTTGATTTTGGGGGCCTTTAGTTTACTCAAGGTAGCGGTTGGACATTTATATATTTGGAGTTCACATCTATCATTTTGTACTAGTTATGTCTTATTGGTATTAGGAGATAGTTATGGTTCCTTGTGGATATTTTATGATGTATTTGATTCATGGATTGTATTAGTAGTTCTTACACTATTGACACCTGATTTTGGAAATGTATGGTTTTGGATATGCTTTTTCTGCATTGTTATAATAGTTTTATAATTTGGTTTTGTTCTGGGAGCCGTACCTTGGGTATTTCTGTCTTTTTTCCTTTTGTGTTAGTTTAGGTGATAGACTTACCTATCAAGGTACATCGCGACAAGTGTCATCATAACCCTTGTTTTTGATTCGAGACAATGGGCCAAATAACACTAGTATGTATAATAAAAGAGAATAGTATAGCTTGTAATTATATCGAGCAGCATCTTGAGAATTAGCTACTTGACTGACAACAAAAAAATTAATTTTGCAGATTATTAATTATCTCATATTTATTTCATATCTATATATAATAAAGGAGATATGACAACAATTTTTTTCTATAGATTATTAATTATTTCAGATTTACTCCTTATTTAATTTATGTCTATATATATAATAAAGGAGATTTGATAAGATTTTTTTTTTGTAGATTATTAATTGTTTCATATTTATTCCATATTTATTTCATATAAAGGAGATTTGACAACAAAAAATCAATTTTATAGATTATTAATTGTTTCATATTTATTACATTTTTATTTTATATCGATATATATATATATATATATAATAAAGGAGATTTGACAAGAAGAACAATTTTGTAAATTATTAATTGTTTCATATTTATTCCATATTTATTTCATCTTGTGGTAAAAAAAACAACCAAGTTTAATTTCTATTGGATTAAAACTATTAAGATTGATTCTTATTGAATGAAAATAACTAAAATGTGTCTTTAATTAGTCTTGCTGAATTATATATCTGTAATGTATAATCTATATCTATAATATATTAAAAGTTTGAAGGGCCTTAGACATATTGTTTGAACTTTTTTAACTTCATTAAGAGTCTTTGTTTTAGATAAAATCGTCTTTTCACTATTTTTTTCCAAAATTTAAGAGCTGAAAATTAATTAAATATATTTAAGGTAAATCTTTCCTTATTAGAAGTCATCAGAATTAATAACAACTAATACTTTTTTCATTAGTTTGAGAATTCTAAATAAACTAAATTTGATTTTAAAAATATTTAAAAAATCTAGAAATAACTATAAAAGTGTTATAATAAGAAAAATTTATGCAGGATTAAATTTTAACAGTTTTAAGTATATAATAAAAATGTAATCAATGATTTTGTTAAGATTTGACTTTAAAACAAGTAAATATTTAAATATAATGTAAAAAAATAATTATACCACAAATATGGTTCAAATATATGTGTCTCTGTTATCTACTGACAGCAAGTGAAAGAGGTACTACATGACAAAATCAAAAGTTATGATCCATCAATCACTTAAAACTTCTGGTGGTAAAATAAATATGTTCTTAAACTGATATATATGTTTTTGTTTTAGCATGAAGAATCTTTTAAAAGCGATTTAAACTGTTACACTTCATTAAAATCTCCGCAATAGATAAAAGAATTTAATTTTAAATAATCAAACGTTACACGTATGGTTAAACTAATATTACAGAAACAATAAAAAGAAAAGAAGAATCAAATCTGTATATATAATAAAGGAGAATTTTCTAACTTATAATTATGTCAATGGACATCTTGAGAACTAGATACTTGATATTTGACAGTAAGAAAGGCAATAAGCAGGAACGTCTTCGACATGGATGGATGGATGGATGGATAGGATAGATGGATAGGATAGATAGATAGATGCATAGATAGATAAATAGATAGATAGATGGATAGATAGATAGGATAGATAGATGGATAGATAAATAGGATATATAGATAGGATAATAGATAGGATAGATAGATAGATAAAAGGACGACCTACCTATCTATCCGTCTATCTATCTATCTATCTACCTACCTACCAACCTACCTACATATTTGTTTGTCTGTCTGTCTGTTTGTATGTCTATCTATCTGTCTGTCTATTTGTCCATCCATCTATCCATCCACCCATCCATCTATCTATACTATCTATCCATCACTCTATCTATCCATCCATCTATACTATCTATCCATCCATCTATCCATCCATCCATCTATCCTATCCATCCATCCATCCATCCATGTCGAAGACGTTCCTGCTTATTGCCTGTCAATGGACATCTTGAGAACTAGATACTTGATATTTGACAGTAAGAAAGGCAATAAGCAGGAACGTCTTCGACATGGATGGATGGATGGATGGATAGGATAGATGGATAGGATAGATAGATAGATGCATAGATAGATAAATAGATAGATAGATGGATAGATAGATAGGATAGATAGATGGATAGATAAATAGGATATATAGATAGGATAATAGATAGGATAGATAGATAGATAAAAGGACGACCTACCTATCTATCCGTCTATCTATCTATCTATCTACCTACCTACCAACCTACCTACATATTTGTTTGTCTGTCTGTCTGTCTTCATTTCTATCTATCCATCCATCTATCCATCCATCCATCTATCTATCCAACCATCTTTCCATCCATCCATCCATCCATCCATCCATCCATCCATCCACCCATCCACCACCCACCCACCCATCTACCTACCTACCTACCTACCTATCTATCTATCTACCTTTCTATCTACCTACCTACCTACCTACCTACCTACCTAGCTACTACTCTGCCTGTTTGCCTGTTTGTCTATCTGCCTGTCTGTCTGTCTGTCTGTCTATCTCTCTATCTATCTATCTATCTGTCTATCTGTCTGTCTGTCTATCTGTCTGTCTGTCTATCTGTCTTTCTGTCTGTCTGTCTGTCTGTCTGTCTATCTATCTATCTATCTACCCACTCGTCCACCCGTCCACCTGTCCACCCGTCTACATGTCTAAGCAGTTACCCGTCTAGCCATCTACCTATCTACCTATCTACCTATCTACCCATCTACCCATCTACCCATCTACCTATTTACCTATCTATCTATCTATCTATCTACCAACCTACATACCTACGTACCTACCAACCTACTTACTTAGCTATGTACCTATCTATCTGTCTGTCTATCTATCTATCTATCTACCTACCTATCTATCTGTTTATCTATCTATCTACCTACCTATTATTATATCTTTCTACCAACCTACCTATCTATCTATCTATCTTTCTATTTACCTACCTACCTATCTACCTACTTATCTACCTACCTATCTACCTACTTATCTACCTACCTATCTACCTATATATCTATCTATTTATCTATCTACCTATCTATATATCTATCTATCTATCCATATATATGTATATATATATTTAATGTAAGAGATTTGAAAATAAAATAATTATGTAGATTGTTTCAAATTTATTCCATATTTATTTTAAATTGTGGTAAAAAATAGCTAAGTCTAACTTCTATTAGATAAAAACTATAAAGATTGACTTTCATCAGATTAAAATAACTAAGATTTTTCCTTAAATATTCTTCTTGAATTATATATATTTTAAAAAAATAAGAGAAAATAGTCTATTACCCCCCAACCATAAGTCGAAATCCCAACTACACACTCAACCTTTAGAGATGATCTATTACCCCTTTAATCTATTTTTTCCTATATTTATCACCCCCTAAATACTGACCTGCCAAGGAAGGTGAGAACACCTCCTCTAGGCGCGTTGGTTTAGCCCCAGCATGTCCAAAATTAAAATTTTAGCCTTCCACATAATATACTTGCCATTAATTAATTATTTGATGAAATAAAGTTGAAAAAATAATCTCTCTCTCTTCCAATGGTCATTTTCTTCTTCTTTATAAGACCCATGTCCTTGTCCACCATTTTGCTTCATGTTCCTCTATTTTTTTTATTTTTTTAACGTATGTTTTAGCTTTTAATCCCAATTTATACTTCAATTCTTGAAGTTTTGTTTTGTAATTTGGTTCAACTATTAATTTAGGGTTTGTAATTTGATGATTCATTTTGTTGAAATTCATGAAATGACATATTCAAAATTGAATAAGCTTTGTAGGGATGAATCAGACTCAATGGTCAATGTTGTTGTGAGATGCAAACATGGTATTTTTCTTTACTTGCAAACTTCATGGTCGAAGTCAAATCCGGGAAGAAGATTTTAGTCTTGCCCCTTCTATGGTGTATGTATTTTGCATTGTATTTTGCTGTTAATTTATATTCAAATTATGATAATGTACTGATTTCTACAAAAAAATTTCAGTCTCAAAAATGTAAATTTTTCCTATGGAGGGACAAAGAAAAAGTGGATCCAAGTTAAATTTTATCATTCCAAGATTGGTGAACAAAATCAATGAGTTGGAAGAAGACTTATGGCTTAAACACGTCTAAACTGATAACTTGACACGGGAGAAGAAACTTAATGGAAGATGGAGATAGTTTAGGTTCAATAGGAAGATATTTGTATGTATTTTGATTTGTGTTGCTGCTATGTTCATTAGCAACAAATGAACTGAAAGTGGTTGCTAGATCTTGTCTACTATGTTGTAAATTTTGTATACCTCTCTCTAAATATATCAAACTATGTTCTGTTATGGTGTCTTTTTCCTGGTCGTACTTCAGATGTTTGTTATGCTGCTACTATGTTATTGTTTGCACTTGTGTTGCTGCTGCTTTTATCTTATTGTTTGCACTTGTGCTGCTGCTGCTATGTTATTGTTTGCACTTGTGCTGCTTCTATGTTATTTTTTGTACTTTTAAAATTGTATTGTGTTCTTGCTACATTGTTGTTTACACTCACAAAATTATGTTGTGTATTGCTGCTATGTTACTGTTTACACTTGTTGTATCTTCTGTTGTTGCTATGTTATTGTTTACACTTCCAAAGTTGTGTCTTGTTAGGTAAAGCACCGTGCTGCTGCTACGTGTTTACACTTAAATCATGTAATGACAATGTTGTGTTGACATTATATCAACTTTACCTTCATTTAACACAACAATAATACCTAATGACAACATTCATCAATAAAATATTCTAACTTCACACAACATCATCATTCATACCAACTATTAGGCACAACATCATCATTCATACCAACCATTAGGCACAACATCATCATTCATACCAACCATTAGGCAACATTCATCAACAAAATATATATATAGTGCTTAAATTGTTTTACAACACCAAAATAAAATTATTTTCAAGTCAACTGGTCTAACTTAAAACAGTGCTTAAAATAATCAACATTAGTACAATTTTTAGGGCATCTTGGACTTCGGAGAAGTATTTTCTTGACTTGAATTATTTGAACTGCTTCCCACATTCTTCTTTCTTTTCTTCTCTTTAATCTCTTGTCGTTTTTTGTTTATATTGCTGCTTTGCCATTCCATTTCAGCTTATTCGTAGTACTTGGTGTATAACTAATGTTACCAGCTATATCTGCTAATCTTGTTACCCTTGCTTGACCAGTAGAGCATATCTTACTACTAGGCATGCCAGGCTACAGTAAAGGATAAAAATTATTCAAAGACTCATACATTAAAGACTCATATGTATAGAAGATACAACAAAGCTAGATACTTACATTTAGGACTTGAATCCATTTTCAGCTTAGAACACAACCATTCCCATTACTTTTTACCTTTATAATAAAGATGTTTTTTCCCTATCATTACCCCTTCCTCTTTTAGTAGTACTGGCCATTAAAGATAATGCATAATAATCAGAACGTGCAAAACAGGATACTGGAAAAACAGTAGGTACAGAAGGTGTTTTAGGTATAGGAGGTGCACTAGGTGCTGCTTTTTTGGTCCCCCTCTTCCTTTTTTTTTTTGAAATGCATTAATGATTCTGATGGAATTTTCTATATATAAAAAGAAGAGAGTTATATAAAAGTTATTGAGCTAATTAGTACAAGTGTAATATTACCTTTGGTCTAGCTCTTCCCATGCCTGAACCAACACTAACTTGAGCAGGTGCATTTGGTGTTTCTAGTGTAGTTTTCTACATATTAAAATAATGTTAAGAAATTTGAGAAGTAAGATAAGTAATATACTAAATTAAGTGTTAAACTTACCTTTGGTCTGCCTCTTCCAATGCTTGAACCAGGAGGTGTTACTAATGGTGCAACACTTGGTTCTACTGATTGTCCTCTTAGAGGGAACCTTCTTTTATTGTGAACTCTAATATAACACAACCTAGATGTCATTGCTAGTCCAGTCCTAGGCAATTTTCCAGATTTCGTTGTTTCTCCATCTTCCTTCTTCCTAGACTTAGATGGCCTACTAGGAAAGGTACTAATTTCAGGTGGTGCAACAGTAATGTTTGATGAAACAGACCACATTTCCATGTTTTTTAATGGTTCAAGAACATTGGCATAAGTCCTTAAGTATGTTTCCTTATAGTAGTAGCTATCAATATAGTCAAACAACAGGTGTTTCTTGAACAATAGTGCAGCCACACAATGTGCACATGGTATGCCCTTTAACTGCCACAACCTACAACTATATGTCCTCTTGACAATATCCACTATGTGTTGACAAAGCCCTTCTTTTACTTCAAAACCAGCCACTCCATTAAACTCAATGGTACAATCCATAACCCTGTTGATGTTCTACTCTAAAATCTTCAAACACATTGGTGAGTAATTACTACACCAGGTATTTGGAAACTCCCTTAGAGTGCCTATTTTTGTCATTATCTTCACTCTTATTTCTTCAAGCATGGAAATGATGGTCTTGTGCGTAGCTGCTAAGATCCATGCATTAAAACACTCACTCATATTGTTATCCACTAAATCATACTTTACTTTTGTGTTGAAGTAAAGCTTGCACCAGTAATTAATATTGTAGTACATTAAGTCTTGCATCATTTTCTCAGGACTAAGCAACTTCATTTTCTGTATGTTCTTCCTCAATTGAGACTCAAATATAATTTTTGCTATCTTACAAAACTATTGTATTCTTTGAAAACCTCTCCAGTCCTTAGCCTAATTAGCTAAGATAGGCCATGCACATCTTCTATGTTCAGATTGAGGTAACACCTCCTCAATCACTGCAAACAGTCCCTTCAGTAAAAATACATAATGAAAAGGGGTGAAGTTAGGGCATAATTACATGTACTAAGTTAAAGTAAAAAGAAATAAGGTTAAACATAAGATACTGTACATACCTTCTACATATCTGTTATCAAGGTGAGACCTTCACCTTCTCCAAGTCTTAGGTCATCCCTAATACACCTAACAAACTATGTCCACATGTTTATTTTCTCTTTTTCAACTACTTCCCAAGCAAGTGGCAACATCTGGTTGTTTCCATCGTTGGCCACAGGAACTGACAATTGCCTTTACAAATACCCTTAAGAAAATAACCATCTAAACCCAGCACTTCCTACAATATACCCATGCCTTCTTCAAAGCATCAAAGTAGATGTAAAAAGTCTAAAATTTTGGTTAACCTGCTTCATCAGACTCACCAAGTTTGATAACACAACTGATCCCTGGGTTTGTCCTCAACAGTTCATCTTTGTAGTCAAGGATTCTACCAAATTCTAAAACATGATCACCCATTATCTCTTTCAAGACTTTAGACCTTGCTCTTCTCACAGTGGTCTTACTAACATAAAGTTTGAACTTTTTTCTAATCAACTCTTGCAACTTGAATACTCTTATGTTGGGTTGCTCAACTATTCTTTCTCTGAAGGTTTTAGCTAAGAACTTTTCATTGCATAAGTAATTTCTGGTTTTCTTGTTGCAAGTATGCTTTGGAATGTAAGTTTTTATCATGAAATCATTTGTTTTCTTGTCAAGACCTACATATAAAAGCCATAGAAAGCAATTCTTTCACCTAACTCTAAACTTTTTCATCTTATTAACCCACTTATCCATAGGAACCCTTTTTCTTACTGCATATTTAGTCACTGCTCTTCTAAATTCACTCATATCTTTAAACACCATACCCAACTGCCAAACAACTTCCTTTGCAGTTGGGTCATGAATGATTTTTTGATTTGTTGTCCTCTTTTTTGATAACTTCACAGTTCTTGATCTACCAGAATCAACCACTTCATGTTCATCATCACCATAACAATCATCTTCATCTAATATAAAACTATCCTCATCAGAACTTAAAAAGTAAGGCTCATTACCTCATAGACTTCTTTCATGACTTACTCTACCTGTTTCAGGTCCTACTTCACCTACTGGTACCTCTGCATTGTCAGCTGGTACTTTCTCATTTCTTTTCCACCTTTGAAACTCTTTTTTTCAGCTCTCAACTCCCTAACCTCCTCATGTACATCACTACCATAATCCTCTTCATCATTATCTCTAACTAATTCTTCTTTTGACTCAACACTATCCTCAGTAGAATAATTAAAAGCCTCTACTTCTTCTACTAAAATATAAGATCCAGCAGGACCAACATCTATATCATCTACTGCAGCTTCTATTGCAGCATCAGTTGTTGTAGCAGCACTTGATGCAACAGTACTTGGTGCTTCAGTACTTGGTGTGCAACACTTGATGTAGTAGTGAAAAGAGGTGTGGTATTGAAATGGGATGTGGTTGGAATAAAAGAAGTAGCGTCCTCCATATTTAAATGGTCCTCACCTACCCTAAAGTTAGTCTTAACATTAGAAGATGCACCAGATTTCTCTAAATCCATAGAAAAAACATTTTCTAAAAATAAAGGTTTGGGGGGAAAGGGGGCCACCACATCTGGCTTATTAACTAAATAGTTGACAAATACCTATACTTCATCCCCATCTTGCAAGGAACATATCATCTCAAAAATATCCATATCATTATCAACATCTATTAAAATGCCATAGTTAGGTGCTTTAATACTAAAAGTGCAAGTTGTGCTATATCCCAATTTGCTAATATAATTTTTCAACTCAAAATATGACGTCTTATCTACGTCAACATCTAAAAATTCTGTTACTAACCCCCCCTTATAAGCTGATTTCCCCCTACTAAAATGTAAGACCCCACCATGGTACCATCTTAGAGTTATCAACATAAAACCATTCATGTCTTACCTGACCACAATAAAGAATCAAATAAGACATAATAGCACAGCAGAAACATTACGGAAAAAGAAAAAAAATCATGAACATGCTACAAAATTAAAAACCAAAATAACAAGATATTAACATGCACATGCTATTAAACATGATTGATTTTGAGAAATTTTGTCATTTTAACAACAAATCGGAGAAAAGCCCTAATTTCTAATAAACCAACTTAAACAATCAACAAAAATCCTAATTTGATGTAATTAGGAACGTAATGCATTGTTAATCAAACACGTAGACAATATAATAGCAAAACCACAACTGAATGTCACTCAATTAATTTTTAATTTTGGGGTTTAGCATAAAACCCTAATTAATTTTAACTCAGTTTTTGAAAAAAATCACTCAAACTAACAACATATTAACACGCATTTCCTACTAAATACAGTTGAATTTTTATGTTTTCACATTAACAATAAATCAGAGAAAAGCCCTAATTTCTAATAAACCCACTTAAAAATCAACAAAACATGTACTTACGAACGAATTATGCTGTTAATTGAACATTTAGACAACGTCATAACAGTAAGAATCAGTTAATTTCACTCAATTAATTTGTAAATTTGGAGATTATCTAAAAACTCTAATTTAATTTTTTTCAGTTTACGGAAAAAAACACACCTTTAATAGCAACAAGATGATTCTTTGAAAATTCACAACCAAAATATTTCGATTAGAACAAACCCCCCCCCCCCCAAAAAAAATAGATGAAATCGTGGTTTAGAGAGAAGATAGAGGAGAGAGGAAGATGAAAGGTTTAGAGAGAACAGGGAGGAGAGAGGAAATTCAAAATGAAATTGTGAAAAAGATATTTTGTTTTGTTTAGGCGTGGGCCAGGCACGTGAAATGCACGAATGTCTTATTACTTGGCTTATGTTGACAGTTCAGCATTTGGGGGTAATAAATATAGGAAAAAATAGATTAGGGGAGTAATAAGTCATCTTTAATGGTTGAGTGTGTAGTTGGGATTTCGACTAAAGGTTGGGGGGGGGGGGCGGGGTAATAGACTATTTTCTCAAAAAATAATAAAAAGAAAAAAAAATTATCAAAAATTTCTCGAATTATATATATTCAAATTTTAAATTATTTCATATTTACTTTATATCTATATATATAAAATAAAGAAGAGTTGTTTAGCCTATAATTTTGCCAAGTGGCTTTTTGAGAACGGATTATGTGACATTTGACTAGAAAAAATAATTTTATAGATTATTAATTGTTTCATATTTATTTCATATCCATATATATAAAAAAGATATTTGACAAAGAAATAATTTGCAAATTATTAATTGTTTCATATTTATTTCAAATCTATATATATGATAAAGGTGAATAGTGTAGCCTATTATTATGTCAAGTGACTTTTGAGAACTCTAGTTGACATTTGACAAAAACAAAAATTAATTTTAAAGATTATTAATTGGTTTTCAAATTTATTCCATATCTATATACCAAATAAAGGAGATTTGACAAAAAAATATAACTTTGTAGATTATTAATTTTTTCATATTTATTCTATATTTATTTCATATTTTTATATAATAAAGGATAATAGTCTAGCCTATAATTAAGCTAAGTGACTTTTTGAGAACAAGCTACTTGACATTTGACAAGAAGATATTTATTTTGTCAATTATTAATTGTTTCATATTTGTTCCATATTTATTTTATATCTATATATATAATAAAAGAGATTTGGAAACAAAAATAATAGATTATTAACTATTTCATATTTATTTAATATCTATATATAATATAAAGGAGAATAATATAGCCTATAATTATGCCAAATGGCTTCTTGACAACCAGTTACTTGATATTTGATACAAAAAGAATTAATTTTGTATCTTATTAATTGTTTCATATTTCATATTTATTTTGTATCAATATCCAACCAAATCTTTCACTTTACTACTGTTTTCTAGAGGGGAATTTATTCCCATTTTTCACTTTTAAAGTAAACTCTTTTACAATAGTAGTGGTACCACCTTGTTTTATTATTTTTGAACTTTTGAAACTTAATGAGCTATTTTGAAAATTAAATCGAGGATGATTTCGATCCATTATTAATTCACTCTTTAACCAGTATAATTTACATTGATCAAGAGAGATTCTGATCCTTCTATGTTGTTATGCCAATGTAGTTTTGAACTTGATATCGGACAATGAATTTATAGGTTTATATTCTTTTAGTCACGGTTCAAGTCTGTGCACTTATTATACTTATATATCTCTCTGAAAAAAGTAGTTTGATTATGATTTATTAAGTCCTGATTCATGACCAAGTAGTGATTACGGATATCCCGAGTCTCTTATGGGTCCTTTCATCTGTGAGCAACAGTGTGGGAAGGATGATAGCTATAGGTCCTTCCTTTGTGACATACCTAGTTATAGGAGGTGTATTAACTTGATTCATTATGTGTCTCGAATTGGATATGGTATCATCTATTTTTTCTTGTATTCATTCATTCATGTACATCACCTATCACCAGTATAATTATTTGATGCATATATCTATCGGTCTTATGAGGGAGGGTTATAACTATGGTTGTTGTTTGTTGAGTGCTTTCTTGAACCTTTTGGGATAATGGTGGGCCGGTTGGGTTATATTTTGTCCGGACTAGCCAATTACTTTATTGTTGGTTATTATGGTTAGTTAATGACAGGATGGTTATGGACTCGTAGCCGAGATTTTTGGTAGGTTTATGATTCCTTTCTTTCTCATAGTAAGATATGTTATTGATATATATCCTATGTTTAGTCATCCTTTGATTAGATATTTTGTTATGCTAGTATTAGCTTTCATTCTTGGTTATGAGCCTCGAGATGTTAGCTTTCATTCTTGGTTAGCTTTCATCCTTCGATTATATGAAAATATATATGTATATATATATATATATGTATATATATACATACATACATATATATATATATATATGTATATATATAAAATTTTAAATACCCCAAGTTTTCTAGATTTATACCCACCAAGGGATAGAAAATTGAATTTTCTTTCAAACACCACCAATTTAACCTTAGTTCGATATCGAAGTAAAAAGTTGTGGCCAAATTACTGAGGGATTGTCAAGCTTCTTGTGACGACGACTCTGACAATGACTCATTGTCAGACCACAGGAGTCGTCAGGAGGACTCGTCGTCACGATAGTAAGGAATCAGAATTTTAGTCCCTTGATAAAGATTCCATGATATGACTCGTTATTAGACTACACTTGTCATCAGAAGGACTTGTTTTCACAATAGTAGGAATCCCAAAGTCTCAGTCGCTTGATATGACTCTTGATGACAAATCATTATTAGGATATACGAGTCATTAGGAGAACTCATCGCCATAACAGAGAGGAACCAAAATTTTAGTCCTCTATTCATGACTCTAGCCCATGAGTCATAGTTAGACCCTACGAGCCGTAGCTTGAGTTATCACAACTACTTCTAGGGATTTCTTAAATGATTTTAGATGGGTTGTTTGGTTTTTTCACACCCTTTTAACCTCAAAACTATGTCTTTTAAGCTTTCTAAAGGCTGGTATATAAGTTAAAAACACCCCAAGATTCCTCATTCACTTGAAATTCAATCGACACTTAGTTTTAAATAGAAAAAGGGGTCGTTGTCTTCTCCATCCATTGAGTCCCTAAAAGCACTAGATTCTCAAGTTAAATTTGCCATTCAAGTGTAGGGTTCATGGCAAGCATGGTTTCTATGATTTCTCAGTTTATTTTATTAATTTAACCATGAATATATGTTTCCCCATAATTTTAAGTATTTTTCCATACTCAAAATCATGAACTCCTATTATGATGCTAAATTGTTGAGTTTTGCGCTTGAATCACAAAATTCCTCATGATGTTTGAGTTTAATATTGTTATGTTTAGAGTTGATAGCTTATGTACACCCGATAGCTAGAAAAGCATGCATATAGTTGTAAATGCCATATTCTCCAGTTTACATGTATTTGAGCATATTTAAGAATATCCACTTATTATTATCTCAGGATATTATCATAATGTGAGTAATCAGTTCTCAGTGTCTTTTATTAAGATTAGTCCTTAACACCGAGCGAACACAGGGATGATGGCTCTTCCATCATTTTGTTCGATACCTTTAGTATAAATCCCCAAGTTCCAGAACTATGGAGCCACTAGGTTATAAGGGGTCACCCGTCAGATTAAGATTGACACCATGGTCCATTTGGATATCTATTATTTAGTTTAAAGAAATTGGAGTTAATTGAGGGCTTATCCCAACAACTCATATTATTTAGAGGCTTTCAGACTGTTAGTTACATTTAAGCACGTTGGGTATTCCAAACTGTCTTAAAATTGATATTCATTATTGATTTCATTATCACTGTTGTAATACCCCGAGACTCTAATCAATAGTGCGACCATGAATCAATCTCATGAGAAATAAATTATATTTTTTTGGTTGTTTTGTGGTCAAGGGTGATGTGTATTAAGGCTTTAAAGATGTCGTAACAATTGAGCGAATCAAAACATTCTTTATTGATTGAATTCTTGAGAAGGATTTTGGCATAGTCAACTTCAAATGAGTATATCTCACGTTTTACTACAAATTATTGAGCTCATGACCTACCAAAAGATATATAATTGAATTATCTTTCCAACGATACCAATTTCGTCAAAATCGCATATCGGAGCAAAGAGTTATGCTTATTTTACTCCAGCATGTGAGCTTGGTAAATGTGTGTCGACCTTTTGTGATGACTTATCACAAGCCTGACGGCCCGTAACAAAATGTCGTCACCTTAAGGCAGAATGTGACAAAATCCACCCTTTTATGATGACAATTTGTGACAGCCTATCACGGGCCTGACGGCTTGTCGCGGATATCGTCAGCTATTTTTTTCGGCAATTTAGAGACGTTTTTGCAAGGGTATTTTGGTATTTTCCCATATTTTGGAGGTCTCTATATATATGAAAATCCTCATCCAAACCCTAATTACATTATTGTCTCTTTCAATTCTCTTGAGATAATATGTCTAGGGTCTTATCAAGAATATAATTTTTTCAAAGAATCATCCATAAATCTTCAAAATTTCTTTAAGAACCAAGTTCCTCATAGTGTGGGCTTCAAGAATTATTTATTTCAAGAGTGGATAAAGTCTCAAGCACTAAAGTTCATCCAATTTCAACGATTAAGGTATGTGGGGTTTTGAACAAGAACACTTCTTTCGTTCTTGTGTCCAAAGATTTAATTTCTATTGAATTTCATGATTTTTGTAAAGTGGGTTTACACCCAAATTAATTTATCAAGGATTTATGAGATTTGAGCTATACAAGATTGACATATATGACTACTTCATTGTCTTATTTCTCAAATTAAGAATTTATGCCATGAGTTGTATATTGTTATCATGAAATGATAATTTCTAAGTGATTTATGATAAGTGGCATGATTTATGTTTTTCTATGAGATGTTTGTCTATTGAATATATATTGATATTGAGCTTGAGCGTCAAGAATGAGTTCTATGATGTTTTCTTGAAGATTTTGATACTTGATATGATTTGACAAGCAAGTGTACTTGATGATGATGATAAAGATTATTTTGAGATTGAGTCAAGTTAGGAATCCACAAGTTGATTATGATTTACAAATGAGGTATATATTTATATTTGGTCCTCATGATAGAACCTTGATTTGATTAAGGTAGATTTCCTAATGCGTTTTGAGCTTAAGTTTGGGAGTAGTATTTAGCACCGAGCAAGAAGTGTTTGTTCAGCGCATCCTACTTCCCCAGAACTACGTACCACCGTAAAATTATGATTAAGGGCAAAAGGCCAAGATAGTGATCACTAAAGTTAACGTTCTACTCCAATGGCAAGGATAGAACAGCTCTCCCCAATGTGGGCAAGACGTTGGACTCAATGTAAGCTCACATGGTTTATGTCGGCTATAAAAAACTCCCAAGTCCATAATAGTCCAAGTTTAATGAGTTACTAAGTCACTCTAAGTCATAAGTCAAAGAGTTTGAGTTGAGTCAAATGGTTTATGAGATTTATGAAGCATGTGTTATTATTAATGATTTGCAGAAAATATGTTTCAGGTAACTCAAGCGATAAGAGTCATTATTGTCAGCATACATGCTTATCTTATATATTTATGATATTATTTAAATATTGCCTGCACCCCCACATACTCAGTACATTCCCAAGTACTGATTCTTATACTCTTCTGTGTTCTACATTTTCTCGTAATATAGGTTCAGGTGCTCAGTCTTAGCAGCGACAGTGATCTTCGAGTACCTTCATCTACATTCATATAGTTGGTGAGCCCTCATGGTTCAAGGACCTATGTCCTTGATTTTTGTCTTGATAGTAGATGGTGGTTTATTTCCAGTTCTGTACGAGTCAATTGGAGATTTGTTCCAATGGCTCCTCATTCTTATGTAGTAGAGGCTTTGTCAGACTAGAGTACTAGTATATATAGAACTTCGATATTTTAATTATACAGGATAGTATTTCTTCATATTCCAGTATATTCATATTCCAGTATATTTATAACATGATTATTCTTATTACATCTTGATTATTGTCATAGTGAGTTATAGAAGTGATGATAGGCTTAGAGGGTTAGCTTTAGGATGCGTGTGTCCTTAAGCACGGTGTGACGTCTTGGGATGGGATCTTGGGGCGTTAAAAATTAGTATCAGAGCCTAAGGTCTAAAGAGTCCTAGGGAGTCTGACAAGCCGCGTTACGTAGAGTCTTGATCATCGGTGTGTAGCACGCTACATTTTTTAGCAAGAGGCTATGGGATGTTTTAGGAAAAGTCATTTCTTTCTTTCAAAAGTCTATCGTGCCTATGACTGCTTCTCTCTGCTATTAATTTGTGCTCTTTTATGACACAAAATACCTCCTTGTAGAGCTCGTAGAAACAATGAACGATCTCAACCCGTTGATCCTTTAAATAAGATGGTGACTAATGCCGAATTTCGGGCAGCTTTACATATGCTAGCCCAGCTAATTACCGCCAATGATCAGGCCAATGTTTAGGTCGTAGTTCCACCTCCACAAGAAGGTAATTTAGTGGCAACTCGAGTTTGTGATTTTATGCAGATGAATCTACAAGAGTTTTATGGGTTAAGAGCAGGTGAGGACCCACAGATGTATCTTGATGAGGTGAAAAAAATTACCTCAATTATGAATGTGACAGAGGAAGAAAGTGTGGAGCTACCTTTCTATCACTTGAAAGATGTTGCTTATGATTGGGTGGAGATATGGAGGAAGAGTAGAGGGGAAAATGCCACTCCCATGACTTTGAAGTTGTTCCAGGATGCTTTCTTAGACCGATTCTTTCCCCTGGAGCTGAGGGAAGTGTAACTAGAAGAATTTATGAACTAGAGACAAGGCTCCATGACAGTTAAGTAGTATTGTCTTAAATTCAACTAGTTGTTTGAGTATGCTCCTGGTATGAAGGCCAATTCTAGGACCAGTATGAGTAAGTTTTTGACTGGCGTATCGAGTTACATTATGAAAGAGTATAGTTCCACTATGCTCAATAGGGATATGGATCTTTCTAGATTAATGATACAAGCTCAACAGATTGAACTGGACAAGGTGAAAGAGAGAGAGACTGAGAGGGTATAAGAGAGTTAGATCAGAGAAGCAGGGGTATAGTTAGAGTAGATTTTCTAAAGGGATTCGCCCTCAGTTTTAGAGCCGTTCTTTTATGGCAGCACCATCATCAGCTAGTGCTCCCGCACCCAGAGTAAGGCTGGAGCAGGGTAATAGATCTACTGTGTCCAGGTCTCAGGACAGTATGAGTAATAGACCTAACTATCCCCCATGTGCTAAGTATGGTAGGACACATCCCGGAGAGTGTATGGCTAAGCAGAGAGGTTGTTTTAGTTGTGGCAAGTTAGGCCACAGACTCAGAGATTGTCCATATGCTAGATAGGGGAGCTGTGATATTCGTTCCCAGAGTCAGGCTATTAGTGCTCTATACCTTTTTGTTCGTTCTATTTCTCCTTACGGTGCCTTGTCTAGTACTGCTGGTGGTCAACAATAGAATCACTTTTATGCTATACCACCCTACCAGGAGCAGGAGGATTCACTAGATATTGTTATTGGTACACTCCATGTATTTAATTTTGATGTGTATGTGTTGATAGGCCCTGGGTCAATCTTTCTTGTATGACTCCGTTAGTGGCTGTGAATTTTAAGATCAAAGCTGAAAAGATTCTTGAGCCTTTTCTAGTTTCTACTCTAGTAGGTGAACCTGTTGTTGTGAACCAAGTATATAAGAAGTGTCCTATCACTGTCCTTCACAAAGTCATGTTTGCAGATTTGATTGAGCTAGACATGGTTTATTTCAACATTATTCTGGGTATCTATAGACTGTCGTAGCCGTGTAGTCAAGTTTCAATTTCCCAATGAGCCATCCCTTGAGTGGTCCAAAAATTCTGTATCTCCCAAGAGTCATTTCATATCCTATCTTAAAGCTATGAAATTGATATCCAAGGGTTGGATCTATTATTTTGTCTGAGTTAAAGATACTAAGTTCGAGACTCCGACCGTTCAGACGATCAGCATTGTTAATGAGTTTCGTGATGTTTTTTTACAAGATCTCCCAGGGGTACCTCCCGATAGAGAGATAGAATTCGGGATTGATTTTCTCCCCAATACACAGCCTATTTTTATTCCTCCATATTGTATAGCCCTCGCAGAACTTAAGGAGTTGAAAGAGAAACTCAAAGATCTTCTAGAAAAGGGTTTCATAAGGCCTAGTGTATCTCCTTGGGGTGCACCCATTCTGTTTGTGCAAAAGAAAGATGGTTCATTGCGGATGTGCATTGACTATTGTCAGCTTAATAAGGTCACAGTCAAGAACAGGTACCCTTTTCCTAGAATTAATGACCTGTTTGATCAGCTGCAAGGTGCTAACTATTTCTCAAAAGTAGATTTGACATCCGGTTATCACCAGCTTAAAGTTAGGGAGTGTGATATTCTAAAGATATCTTGTCACACCTGATATAGTCATTTTGAGTTTCTGGTCATGTCCTTTGGGCTAACCAATACCCTAGTAGCTTTTATGAATCTCATGAATCGGGTGTTCAGACAGTACCTGGATATGTTTGTTATTGTGTTCATAGATGATATTCTTGTATACTTTTGAAGTGAGAACGACCATGAAGATCATCTTCAATAGTCTTGGAAACCCTTAGAGATCATCAACTATTTGCCAAATTTAGCAAGTGCAAATTTTGGCTAAGGTCAGTTGCTTTTCTGGGTCATATTGTTTCTTCTGAAGGTATTTGAGTTGATCCTCAAAAGACAGAAGCTGTGAAAAATTATCCTAGCCTATTTCCCTATCTGATATTAGGAGTTTCTTGGGTCTAGCTGGTTACTAGCATTTTTTTAAGGGTTTCTCTTCCATTGCGTCTTCTTTGACTCAGGTGACCCAAAAGAAAGTTAAATTCCTGTGGTCTAATTCTTGCGAGAAAATTTTTTAGGAGTTGAAGACTTGACTCACTTCGCCCCTGTGTTGACCCTTACAAATGGTGTAGATGATTTTATGGTGTAGTGTGATGCTTCTAGAGTTGGGTTTGGTTTCGTGTTGATACAGAAAGGTAAGGTTATAGCTTATGCCTCCAGACAATTAAAACTGCATGAGAAGAACTACCCGACCTATGACCTCGAGTTAGCTGCAGTGGTCTTTGCCTTGAAATCTAGAGACACTATTTGTATGGTGTCCATGCTGATGTCTTTACAGATCACAAGAGTTTTCAGTATGTGTTTATTTAGAGAGAGTTGAATCTTCATCAGAGGCGATGGTTACATTTGTCAAAGAACTATGATATGAATGTGTTGTATCACTCGGGCAAGGCCAATATAGTGGTAGATGCCCTTAGCAGGTCGTCCATGGGTAGTGTAGAATAGGTCGAGGAACATAGGAAGGAGTTACCTCGTGAGGTGAATCATCTGGCTTGGGAGTTAGTCTTCTCTAGTTTCGGAAGTAAAGGAGAAGCAACATATAGATCCTAGTTTGGTCAGACTAAAGGAGTTAGTTAAAGACCAAAAGGTGGAGGTTTTCTCCCAAGGGGAGATGGTGTATTGAGATTTTAGAATAGACTATGTGTGACTAATGTTGAAGATTTGAGGAAGAGAATTATGGCTGAAGCGCATGGCACGTGATATTCTATTCATCCCGATGCTACCAATATGTACCAGAATTTGCGAGAAATCTATTAGTGGAATGGTATGAAAAAAGATATAGCAAAATTTGTAGAGAAGTGTACAGCTTTCCAACAGGTTAAGATAGAACACAAAAGACCTGGTGGAATGATGCAAAAATTCAATATTCCTACTTGGAAGTGGGAGAAAGTGAATATGGATTTTTTGACTGGTTTACCTCTTTCTCGATGTCATCATAATTTGATTTAGGTCATTGTAGACAGGTTGACTAAGTCCTCGTATTTCTTGCCAGTGCATACATCTTTCACCACTAAGGACTATGCTAAGCTGTACATTCGAGAATTAGTCAGCTTATATGAAGTTCCTTGGTCTATTATCTCCGACAGAGGTACTCGATTTAGTTCTCTTTTTTGGAGGGATTTTCAGAAGGGTCTCGGTACCTAAGTTCATCTTAACTCCACTTTTCATCCACAGACTGATAGTCAGGCTGAGAGGACCATCCAGACCTTGGAGGATATGTTGAGGGCATATGTTCTTGATATCAAAGAAAGTTGGGATGAACATTTGCCATTGATTAAATTTGCTTACAATAATAGTTTTCATGCTAGCATTGGAATGGCTCCATTTAAGGCTTTATACCAAAGGCGACGTAGATCACCCATAGGTTGGTTTGAAGTGGGTGAAGCCGCTGTGAGTGGACCTGATGCTGTGTTTAAGGCTATGGAGAAAGTTAAGATGATTGGGAAAGATTGAAGACAACCCGGAGTCATCAGAAGTCATATATAGATGTGATAAGAAGAGCTCTTGAGTTTGAGGTTAACGATTTGGTGTACTTAAAGATTTCACCCAAGAAGGGGGTGAAAAGATTTGGTAAGAAAGGGAAGCTTAGTCCCCGATACGTTGGTCCTTATAGAGTTTTGAATCGTGCTGGGAAAATAGCTTATGAGATTGAGTTTCCTGTCGAGTTGTCAGTTATCCATCCTGTCTTTCATGTTTCTATGCTCAAAAATCACATTGGTGATTCTGTTGTTGTTGATCCCTCAAAAAATTTTGATGTTTAGGATAGCCTTTCGTATGATGAAGTTCCGGTTGAAATCCTATATTATCAAGCTCATAGACTAAGAAATAAGGAAGTTCCCTTGGTTAAAGTTTAGAGTGAAATAAGCCCTTTTTAGTGAGTCGTTCCAGCTATGCGTCCTCATTTTCTCTTGTTCTCGGACTATCTAGCAACATTCGAGGACGAATGTTTCCAAGGGGGAGTTATTGTAATACCCCGAGACTCTAACCAATAGTGCAACCATGAATCAAGGTCATAAGAAATAACTTATAGTGTTTTGGTTGTTTTCTGGTCAAGGGTGATGTGTATTAAGGCTTTAAAGATGTCCTAACGATTAGGCGGATCAAAACATTCATTACCGATTGAATTCATGAGAAGGATTTTGGCATAGTCAACTTGAAATGATCATATCTCCTATTTTACTAAGAATTATTGAGCTCATGTCCTACCAAAAGATATATAATTGAATTATCTTTCCAACGATACCAATTTCATCAAAATCCAATATCGGAACAAAGAGGTATGCTTATTTTACTCCAGCGTGTCAGCCTGGAAAATCCGTGATGACCTTTTGTGACCACATGTCACAAGCCTGAAGGCGCTTCACAAAATGTCGTCACCTTAAGACAGAAAGTCACAAAATCCACCCTTTTGTGACGACAATTCGTGAAGGCCTATCACGGGCCTGACGGCTTGTCACAGATGTCATCAACTATTTTTTTCAGCAATTTAGAGACGTTTTTGCAAGGGTATTTTGGTCTTTTCCCATCATTTGGAGGCCTCTGTATATATGAAAATCCTCATCCAAACCCTAATTCCACATTCTCTCTTCCAATTCTCTTGAGATAATATATCTAGGGTTTTATCAAGAACATAAATCTTCCAAGAATCATCCATAAATCTTCAAAATTTCTTCAAGAACCAAGTTCCTCACAGTGTACGCTTCAAGAATTATTTATTTCAAGTGTGGATAAAGTCTCAAGCAATAAAGTTCATCCAATTTCAACGATTAAAGAATATGTGGGGTTTTGAACAAGAACACTTCTTTCGTTCTTGTGTCCAAAGATTTAATTTCTATTGAATTTCATGATTTTTGTAAAGTGGGTTTACACCCAAATTAATTTATTAAGGATTTATGAGATTTGAGCTATACAAGATTGACATATATGACTACTTCATTGTCTTATTTCTGAAATTAAGAATTTATTCCATTAGTTGTATATTCTTATCATGAAATGATGATTTCTAAGTGATTTATGATAAGTTTCATGATTTATGTTTTTCTATGAGAAGTTTGTCTATTGAATATATATTGATATTGAGCTTGAGAATCAAGAACGAGCTCTATGATGTTTTCTTAAAGATTTTGATACTTGATATGATTTGATAAGCAAGTGTACTTGATGATGAGAAAATTTATTTTGAGATTGAGTCGAGTTAGGAATCCACAAGTTGATTATGATTTACAAATGAGCTATATATTTATATTTTTGTCCTCATGATTGACCCTTGAGTTGATTAAGGTGGATTTCCTAACGAGTTCTGAGCATAAGTCTGGGAGTAGTATTTAGAACCAAGCGGGAAGTGTGGGTTCAACGCATCCTACTTCCCCAGAACTACGTGCCACCGTAGGATTAAGATTAAGGGCCAAAGGCCAAGACAGTGATCACTAAAGTTAACGTTCTACTCCGATAGCAAAGATAGAAGAACTCTCCCCAATGTGGGCAAGATGTTGGACTCCATGTAAGCTCACATGGTTTATGTCGGTTATAAGAAACTCCCAAGTCCATAATAGTCCAAGTTCCATGAGCTACTAAGTCACTCTAAGTCATGAGTCAAAAAGTTTGAGTTGAGTCCAATGGTTTATGAGATTTATGAAGGATGCATTATTATTAATGATTTATGAAAATTATTTTTCAGGTAACTCAAGCGATGAGAGTCATTATTATCAGCGTGCATGATTTTCTTATACATTTATGATATTATTTAAATATAGCCTGCACCCCCACATACTCAGTACATTCCCAAGTACTGATTCCCATACTCTTCTGTGTTCTATATTTTCTCCTGATGTAGGTTTAGGTGCTCAGTCTTAGCAGCGACAGTGATCTTCGAGTACCTCCATCTACATTTGTACAGTTGGTGAGTCTTCATGGTTCGGGGACCTATGTCCCCAATTTTTGTCTTGATAGTAGATGGTAGTTTATTTCCAGTTTAGTACGAGTTAGTTGGGGATCTGTCCCAATGGCTCCTCAGTCTTATATAGTAGAGGCTTTGTCAGACTAGAGTACCAGTATGTACAAAACTTTCATATTTTGATTGTACAGGATAGTATTTCTTCGTATTACAGTATGTTCATAACATGATTATTCTTCTTTATTACAGCTTGATTATTGTCATAGTGAGTTATAGAAGTGATGACCGGCTCAGAGGGTTAGCTTTAGGCCGCGTGTGGCATTAAGCACCGTGTGAAATCTTGGGATGGAATCTTGGGGCGTTGCAACTGCTATTATTAATTTATTTCTATTTAGTTTTTCACTCGATAACTTATTATTTCTTCAGTATTCTTAGTATCATGCCAGGCCATGGGTTAGCTTGGTATCATTTGCTATTCTAAGAATCATGTTATGATTAAGACGTAGTCTCGTCTCATGACAAACTTGGTATTGAAGAATTAGGTTTAAGGTTCCCTAGGGTGTCCTATAGCCGAATTGAATAGAGTCGCCACACTTATGAGTGAGAGGCTATGAAATATCTTAGGAAAAGTTTCACTTCTTTTAGAATTCATGTCTTGCGATAGATTGTGCACTCTATTAAAATTCTTCATCTAATTCATCCTCTGCCCATTTACAGAAAATGCCTCCTAAGAGAACTAACAAAAGGAGGAATGAGAATCAACAAGCACCACCATTAGTCCTAGAAGACCGTCTAAATAAACAGGTCTCCCATGCTAAGTTTAGGGATACTTTCACAGCATTATCCTAGTCAAAGACAACCCAGAATAACCAGCAGGTGGTTGCACCATCCAACCCAACTGTGAATACAACAACAACTAGAGTACGAGACTTTACTCAAATGAACCCTCTAATGTTATTTGTGTTTAAGCCCAAAGAGGATTTATTTTATAAAGTAGTATTTTGGTAAGGGGTGTGCCCAGGCTAAAACAACTGCTTGTTTAAAAATGGAGGGAGCAACAATTTCATCTTAAAGTATTTAATAACCAAATTATCAACCTTCCAAAAAATTGCAAGAATAATAATAAAAAATTAATGTGTTTGTGTTGTAAAGAAAGTATTATAATGGTTTATTTTTAAAATACAGTAATCTATTGAAGGAAAATTAGAAATATGACTTGATTGAAAAAAATATAACTCAAGTTCCTTCAAAAATTAGAGTCATAGTGTGATTTGATTTAAATCTCTTAAAACGATTACAAAATATACAATTAATTAATTAATAGACTAAATTTGACCATGAAGTAAAAAGACTATTGTGCTTATAAGTTAAACATCTTACTTCTAAATTATCAAAACGCCTTTTTTCTGCTCCCTTAAACCCTTTGTAATGGCAAAAAATAAAAGAGTGTTCTGAAAAAACACTGAAATGAAGGTGTTAAATTCTGAAGCAGCACGCTTTGCAGCTTTCAAAAAGGGAATAAAAAATCTTATCAAGAAAGCAGATAAGCTTTTGATTAGAAAGGGAGCACATGCTGCTTTTTTTATTTTTTCCCCACATCAAATTTATGCTTATGATTCCTCTAACAATATCAATGAGTTAATAGATAATTTCCTAAGTCATCGCAAGGATCAAATCACAAGCACTAATGTTCTTGCTCTTCTTCCGTCTTCTTATGAGAAAGCTATACGATGAATAACTGGAATGGCGTTGTTGAACCATATGATGAGAAAGCCTCTCCGAATAATTAATTTACAATTAAATGGAGGTTATAGATTAGGTTGTCATCACAGAAGATTTTATCCATCTTATTTTATTTACTTTTGGATTGTTTGTGAAGTCTGTGTCTGTCTTTCTATTGGTCGGTTGTTATCCTTTTACTTTTAACCGTTTAATAAGTCGTTGTCATGTCTTTCATACTATATTTCTCCTTTATCTTAACTATGAAGTATAAGGTCTTATGGTGTACTTTCCTTTTTCTTTATATGGTCCTAATAAAATAAACTCTTCTCTATTAGCAGCTTGTAATGACTCCCAAGGTTATTTTGTAATTTTTTTACTTTTTTTCCTCATGTTTGACCCTATCCATAACTTTGGTAGGCTGCTTGTGACTTGTAGAGATAGGTGATATTTTTCCTAATATAATCTAATGTATTATTGATGAGTTTTAGTTGTTTGAAACTCAAAAAGTTTGACCAGATTCAACAACAGAGATTGAGGAGGTAGATTTTGAGTTTTAAAATTTTAACTAGGTCTGGGAAGTAATTTATTGTTTGATTGGATGGTTTGCAATGTCTCAAGGCACACGAGAGTGGTTTGGACCCTTGAATTGAATTCTAGAGTACTTAAAGATTAGAATTGACCATGACAAATATTTATAACGTTTCTTAAGGTCATTTTATAATTTTGTTCCTTCCTTTTTTTTACTGTACGCTCCCCATAGCTATGACATGTGATTAGCTACTTATGTCTTATGGAAATAGGTGACATGTTTAGTCTAATATAATAAATATCATTTTTTTCTTTAAAATTGAAAATTTAGGAAGTTTGACCAAACTCAATATTTAGAGTTGACAAGGTCAACTCCGTATTTTAATGATTCCACTAGGCTCGGAGGATGGTATATCACCACACCTTCTTTCTCGCCTCCCAAATGCACTACTAACACCCCACTTCTCTCTTCTTTAGGTCAAGGTTACTCATCTTACTCGACTTCACAATATATAGCACTCAAATGTCTTAATCAAATACATATATAACTTTGAGTTCTCAGCTTTTGATCACCATTCAATAAGTCCTTTAACTTATCAAATGACATAAAATTGTTCTCATAAACTCATAGCTGAAGAGGAAATGCGCGTGCAAGCACTTACAATGTATCCTTGAATAAAAATTATACATCTAATAATAAACCTTGAGGATCCTTGGCAAATTGCCATTGCTATAATTATTTTAAATGATGAACTAGGCCCGTAAATCTATACACTTTATAAGTTTATATGTATTCGTCTAATAGAAGGGAATTTCCATTTATCTAATTGAAGTAAACATTTAAACTTTCTAGGAAGTTGTTGTAGAGAAGAAAAAAGGTTTTGTTTTTATTAGATGATGTTAGCTTAGCAAAAAGTCGATTATTTAATAAGCTTCCCTGAAACAAGGGGTAATATAAAAAATAAGTGGCATTGTTGCACTAAGTAATATCTTAGATATTCTTCTCCAACTTCAAATATCAGTATCTCTATTTGTTATCTGCCATCACTAAAGAATTCAATTCCATATTTTTTTCCCAATTCCATAATTTGTTGCTCGAACTAGTATCCTTAGTGTTTAGATATGTTCTAGGGAAATGGGTTTTTAATTTAAAACAAAAAGCTAAAAAGTCAAAAAAAAAGGGCTAGGCTACTAACTAGCCTACTAGCCATTTTCTTATTTCTTTACTTTCTTCTATACTATATGCTCCTTTGTAATAATATTCTTTAAATGCGCAAGTATATTCATCTATATAACACATATTACATATTGCTAATTAAGATGACCATATTTTGTTATGTACATGGTTGAAGGGAATATTTTGAAAAAA